>NC_058410.1:143743523-143786952 GCF_002201575.2 Neomonachus schauinslandi | reverse complement strand
TTCCGGCCCCAGGAATGAATAGCCCGCCCCCTAGTTAACAACTGTCAATAAAAGAAACCAGCCGTCGGGGCGCACAGTTCTCTCGCTCTCGCTCTCTGGCTCCCTGCTCTCAAGTCTGCGGATTGTACTTTTCACTTTAATAAACTCCCGCTTGTGTCGCTTGTCCGCCGTGCTGCGCGTCTGTCCTTGAATTCCTTCTCGTGACACAACCAAGAACCTTTGGTGACCCCTTCAGGTTTGAGTGAGCGGAGACCTCAGGGCCCGGGGTCCCCCCAGCTCACCAGGCACCAGAACTAAGAGGGACAAGGGTCGATACAGGGAAGTAAGTTTCCCTCTCTCTTCTTTCCAGCTCTTCCAGGACCAGCGCCTCAGTTTTGAGGGTCAGAAGTTTAATTACGGAAAACTCAGGATCACTCCGTCTGTTTGGTATCAGACACCCAAGTTCTCAAAACATTCACAAGCCTGGCTGTTAGTTTATGAGTTTACAGATACGAATGTAAGTGCCAAGTGGGCCAGAAAAGTGGACAAGGAGGTTTAAAGTGTAGTTTATTTCCTAATTTGCTATCCCCCGCTTAGAAATATTTGTCTAAAAAACTAGCATCTTTGTACAGAAAAAATAAGCCTTTCTAGCTTTATGTTGCTAGAGAAACACTGAAATCCTAAATTCCGTAAGACCACTTCCCCCTAGAATTTAGGGTCCTTTCATTACTACCCTTCTTCACTGGAAATTACAACTGTTTAGCACACAGCATATTATTTCTTGCATTTCGTTCTTTCCTAATGGTATCTTGGGAAACTCCTTGATTTACTCAGAAACTGGATGGATTACATTTGAAATTTATACCACTGACCTTTTCAACAATGAGGAGACTTCTAGGCCCTAGAGTTGTAGACCTGGGTCTTAATTTGGATTTTTCTATTCACTGTATGATCTCAAGGCAAATTATTTAATCTCTGTTTGCCTCAGTTTCACTAAATGTAAAGCAAAATGGGGAGAGTAATATTCAGCTCATAGGGTCATGGAAATAAATTATGCATGGAAATCACTGGACACGGTGTTTGGCAAACAATGACCACTTAAGAAATACCTATTATTGTAAAACAAAAACAAAAACCTACTAGAATTTGGTTATGCATTTAAATCATTTTTTTATTCAACAATTTATTGAACTTCTACTATGCACCATATTCTCTTAACATCTTTGCAAATGTTATCACTCTTACTAGAAGGCTTCCCCCTACTCCTTCCTTGCTTGACCAACCCCTCCTGTTTTCATTTTGCTGCTTCGGTGTCAAAATGACCCAGGAAGTTCACCCTAAAACCCCTTTCTGCTCTGGCATCAGGGGCAGGGCTCCTGCAGTGTTACCACCACACTAAGCACAGTATTGTGTGGTGACTTTATTGCATTTGACTTCGGCCTCTGAGGACAGGTAGTGTTTTTCTTTGGTCCTGACCTGTTGCTTAGCAAAGAGAAAGCACAGATACATGTTTGCTGTTTACCGGAGAAAATGGGGTGGGAATAGTTGAACAGAGGGAAGGACAGTAATACAGCATGATAAAGTAGGATTTCTTGCAATTCAGTGTGACAGCCATCTAATTGGTCTTCCTCCTTCAACTCTTGCCCTCCCCTGACAGCCTATTGCCCACCCCCAACCCCAACACTTAGATGGTGCTCTCTGTTGGAAACTCTAATGGTATCCTGTCACTTTCAGAGGAAAATTACAGCTTGGAGAGTCTTCCATTTCCTGGGCCCTGGCTATCTCTGCAGTCCTATCAGCTATCACCTTTATCCATCTTCTTTCCAATTTAGTCACTTCTGCTTCCTTGTTCTTCCTCAACGAGCCAAACAGCCAAACACATTTTCACCTCCTGTCTGCTGGAGTGCTTTTGCCACATATTGACCTCTTTTGTTCCTTTATTTCATTAAGGTGTCTGCTCAAATGTCACTTCATCATGGAGGACTTCCCTAACCACCCTATCGAAATAGCACCCACTTTTACTTGTTTACTTAAGGCCCCTCCTCACATAAATCTGTATTTTCTAATTCTTCCCCCAGGCCCAACTGGAATATGAGCTTGGCGAAAGCAGAGACTTTGTTTTTTCACTGCTGTGCTGGGGGCACTTGTACAATGCCTAGCTTAGAAAGAGTAAAAATGGGAATAAAACTGTGTAGCAACAAAATTGTCTGCACATATATAATATATGGTTTACCTATGGAGAAAACCCAAAAGAACATACAGACTTACTGATGAGAGTTTAGCAAGGTTGCTGGATATAAACATCAACTTTAGCTAAAAACAGAAAATGTAGTAACCAAAAATATACCGTAAGAATAGCGTCAAAAAGCATAAAGTCCCTAGGAAATACTAACAAAAGACATTTATGGAGAAAATTATAAAACTTTATTGAAAGACATTTAAAAAGGCTAAATAAATGGAGAAGTATATCATGTTCATGGATTGGAAGACTCAACATTGTATTTAGTCTATAAATTCAATACAAATCCAATAAAAATTCCAACATTTTTGTTTTGTTTTAGAACTTGTCAATCTAATTCAAAAGTTGTACAGAAGAGCAAATGGCTAAGAATAGCCAAGACACTCCCGAGGAAGAAAAATTCGGTGGTAATTTTTTTGGAGGTGGGATTTGTCCTGAGATATCAAGACTGTTTTCTAAAGTTGTAGTACTCAGGATTGTATAGCACTGCCATAAGGTTAGACAAAGTGACCAGTGAGTCAGAATAGAAATCATCAACAGACCCACCCACACAGAGAGACTTTATTTATGAAAGAGCTGGTGTTATAGATCAGTGGGAAAGAATTAAGTATTCAGAGAATGGTGCTGGGACAACCACCACTTACCCATATGGAAAAAATATCATACTGAACTTCTATCTCCTACTTTTCACAAAAATCAGTTCAGAGCAGACTAAAGACAAATGTGAAAAGCAAGACTATAAGATGTTTACAATGCAGTAAAGAATATCTCTATGACTTTGGGTAGGAAATGATCCCCCTACCACCAAGCTAATTTGTATTCAGCTTTATCAGAGACTTTTCGAAACCAGTTACTTCCAGGAGGACATAGTTGACAATCCATAACGTTTTACAACTTTCAAACTCCCCTTCCCCAAAAGTCAACAGTCTTCTGTTGCTGTTTTGAAAAGGCGGAGTTCTCAGAAGGGGTGGATATTTCACAAGAGGCATGTAAGATCTTTTCACAGGTCAACTCGGACATGGAAGAAAGGAACTAAAAACTCTTAAGACCATCAGTGGGACGACCCACCACCTACAAACAGGAATCTCGGCTTCTTTAGAGCAACACCGTCTTGATGTTATCACCAGAAAGCCTGAGTATTGTTACCCGACACAGGATTTTAGGGGGGCCAAGGCCACATCACAACTATTTCAGTAAGTCAAGCATATGCTGACGGCATCAGGAAAGAAGACATGAAGTTTTGCTCCTCTATGCTGTAAGGCTTCTAAGCCAAAGTGGCTGACATGTGTGAATGTCAGAGAATCTCTCCTGGGAGCCAAGAATAATCTTCAAAAACAAGGACCGAAGATCCCATCTTCCCCATTTCAATCCAGCTTCTGAGACATTCTATTAGTGGTATTTGCACTTACCACAAAACACAACAACAATGTGTCTTGTATGCTAACAACGTAAGTTTGGAAAAAAAAAAAAAAACCCAAATTCTATATTGTTATAAAACTTGATTAAAGAAAAATAGTATTTCGAACAGTAGAGTCACTAGAAGTACAGAGCTATCAAAAAAAGTACACTTCACTTGGCATCCCCACTGCCTTCTGCTTTCTGTGACTGGACTGTGGAAGCATCTAGGTTCTTTGTAGCGTTGTTCCCCTCCTTGCCACCATCCGCTTTCCCCTTTCTCCCTTTGGGCAGCTTCTCTCCTTTCTTCGCAGGGGCCTTTTTAGGCCGGGGTTCTGGTTTTGGAGGAGCCGGTTTAGCAGACAAGCGTGCCGATCTCCTCTGTGGCTCATCCTTCACCTTCCCTTTGTCACCTTTAGCATCTCCTTTTGCCTTCCTCTTGGGCATGATGGCAGCAGTGCTGGGCAGGTGGCTTGGCCAGTCCAGGGAGGGGGGGCGGTTTCTGTCTTCCTCACACTGCTTCTAGAAAGACTGCTTTAACAAACACAAAAAGTGTCAACCGTAACGGGAAATGACAAATTTAACTACATTAAAATGAATCATTTGTGTAAATCAAAGATAGTATAAAAAAGTAAAAAGGTAAGTTGCAAGCTGGGCAAAGATATTCATAACACATCTAAGTGACAAGGGATTTGAATCCAGCATATATAAAGAATTTCTACAGATCCATGAGAAAAGGACAAAAGGAAAATTTTAAAACAACAAGCAAAAGTGTTAATGAGTACTTCTTAGAAGAAGTATAAATGGTGAATAAGCACATAAAAGTATGCTCAACCACATCAGTAATAGGACAAATGCATACTAACACTTTACACCCATCAAACTGGTGGAAACTAAATTGTCTGACAAAATCAAGGGCTCAGCAGATGTGCAACAATTAAAACACTGCTGGGATGTGTGTTTCTGTGTGTATAAATTAGTGTATTAAATTTGAAAACATTCTGAAAAGCAATTTCACTTCTGGGTATTTCCCTAGAGGAATTCTTGGGAGATGTGCAGAGGAAATCCCTGCGAGAATGTTTATGGTTGACTCTGTAATTTCAAAACCCGACACCACCCACTGGCCTTCAATAACAGAATAAATAGGTTTAGTAGCATCTCTGCAAGGGAATGCTATTCAGCAGCAGAAATGAATAGATTACAGCGACATGCAAAAACACGGATGAATCTCAAGAACATACTGTTGAGTAAAAATGACAGGTTGCAAAATATGTACAGTATAGATCCACTTACAAGTATAAAAGTAAACGACATGTTTAGGCTACAAGCACGTAGTAAAACTAAAAAAAAACAAACAAACAAGGGATAAAGATAAAAATCGGGACAGTAGTCACATGAAAGGGGACTGAGAAAGCGATGGTGGTTGGAGAGGGTAAGAGGGTCCAGGGAAAGGGACGGGGGTAGCATTTTCTCCCTTGAAAGGAGGGTGGGGTGGGGAGGACGGACATAGCTGACATACTATTCTCTAGATTCTACACAGATGTCTCTGCTCAAGAATTAATAAAAACTACTTTTAAAAAGTACGTATCCCAAAGCACAGATTTAGGGATACACAGAACGGAAAGTGATTTATTTTGAGCTTGGGTAATTAGGACCTGGGCCGATGGCTGGCATTCACAAGCACTGTGTGAACTTTCTTAAGGCTTTAGGCCAAGACCAGCTACATCTCTGCCCCACCGTCGAAAACATTTCCTGGGGAATTCTGTAATCCTATGCCCTGTCCCACACCACAATATTTTATTTTAAAGAAAGGAAAAAAAAAATGATCTCATCCCTAAATTCCTCCAGAGTCTTATTTTGCTCTGTTTTGTTTTTGCTGGACCCCACTGTGTAGATACATGATCCTTGAGCAAACTTGGTTTTGATTTTTATCCACCTATAAATGGTGCTAAAACATCAAGTTATCTATTTTTCTCCCCATTTTTTCACCATGACTAGAATTACTGGAAAATTTGCATTTTTCCTTTCTTCTTGTGTAATAGAGGGAGAAATGCGTTAGTATAAAGAAGAAAGGAGAAGCAAAGTGCCTTGAATCAGTCTGTATTTTTCCCTTGGTACCTTGTAAGAAGCTGCGAACAGATGGAAATTGAGAGGAGAAACACTTCTATTCTCATGCTGAAAGCAATTCACTGAAAAGCTACTGTGAAATTAGCTGGATTCTTCTCTTCCCTTGCTGTGCTCTCGCCTTGCCTCTAAATATCCTAAATGCCTGAGGACTGAAAAGTCCCTGTTAACACAGACACGCGCTGCAGTTCGAATGATCCAGTAGACTCAACCTGCTCTCTCCCAAGGACATACTTCCCTAGACATTACATGACTTTATGCCTAATTTATTCTTTTTTCTCTCTCCCAAATGTACGACTAAAGAAATGTGTGAACAATCCTTACAGAACAAAAGGCTTTTTTTTTTTTAATCCGAATTCTGACACAATAAAGAAAATAATTTTTAAAGAAAGTAATTGAGGACACCAGCGATCACATAGCTCAACTCTGGGTATGGTAAAGGTGTGCCCAGAAAGGAAAGGCAGGAAAAGACAGCTGCTCTTAAAATGAAGGAACCAACGTTGAAAGATATTTTATAGCATGAAAATCATTTGTCTAGTGTTAGGGTGACATGGTTTATACCTGTTGCCCGGGTATAACTATTAATAATGCTCCCATTCACTCTCAAAAGTGTGCCAACTTGAATAAAAAATGAAAACGTCATTCTAAACCTTCTGCATATATTCTTAGAGGCCTTTTTGTTACCAGAGAATGAGAGAGGAAACCAAAGGGTGAGCTTTTGTTCTAGGACACACTTCCCTAAAGAATGGACACTCCATACCATTCTCCTTCCATCTCACTCCAAAACTGTGTTTCTTAGCCCACGTCCTGGTGTGGGAATGCTCACAGTCTGTTTCCTGGGCTCAGTCTTCTTCATGTTAGATCCCTTGCAGTCCATCCCAAGCAGGGGGGCCATGATCTCCACATGTCAAAGGCCGAAACACAGCAGGTAACAATAAAGATAAATTCAAGGAAAACAGGCCGCTGGCTGGATGCTGTATCTGAGTATACGAATATGGATTAGTCCCTTGAAACTCACCTTTAGGACGCTTATCAGGAGCCCACGGGCTGACTCTCCAGAGACCTTACAAATTAGGAGACAGATACACAAATAAGGAAAAAGGGCCAGTGGGATAAAAGTCATTTCATTTCCATGAAAGCCAAAGAGGGATGGGGAGGACAGCGTTCTCACCACACAGTGGTGTTAACTGAAAAGAAATTATTTGAGGTGGAGTACCGGATAATGAAACTATTCTGTATGCACTATAATTGTGGATACATGACCTTATGCATTTAGCAAAACTCAACTGTATACGAAGAGTGAAGCCTAAAATAAACAATGGACTTCAATTAAGAATAATGTGGAAACACTGGCTCATCAATTGTAACAAATGTACCGTACCAATGCAAGTTGTTATTAATAAGAGAAACTTCAATAATAGGAGAAACTACTTTCTGCTCAACTTATCTGAAAAACTAAAACTGGCCTTAAAGAAATAGTCTACTAATTAAAAAATATATATATTTTTTAAGAATTTAAAAAAGAGGAAATAATTTGTTAGGCAATAAAATAGAGAAGTCATAGGATTATAAATATTCTATCATGCATGTGAGAGAAAAGAAATATTATGAACTGGCAGATAAATCATATAAGTAATTTTGTAACTTTGGGAATACAGAGAAAGGACTTTCAGTGCTATCACCAGGGCAAGAAATTATCACGACATGGCAAAAATGTTTAAAGTTTTAGGAATTTAACAATTCCCCTTTGTTAAAATAACACTTCCAAGGACAGAAGTATATTAACAGAGAACAGAACAAACAAAATAGTGAAAGTGTTGAATCATTCATCTTCGCCTTGCAAAGAATCGGGCTGAAATTCTTGTGAAAGTTCACAATTTAACTCTTCATTTAAGCAGATTGCTTGTTCTATAATGTGGAAAGGTATCTCTCCCTCAGCAGCCTCAGGAGAGAGGGAACATCTGCTCCATCCTTTTTAATAAATACTTTTGTTAGCTATGAAGACTTGCATATTTTATTAGAAGCAGACCCACGAAGTTTAAATTAACTGGTAGAAGTGGCTTTAAAAACCTAAAAAGTCAAATAAAAAGCAAATAGTTTGTTTCATCTGCAACAGAAATATGCAAATAATGAGTAAAATGAGGAGATGCAGGTGCGCTATAGTCTTCTGTGAGGTTAACTGCTGGGAAATCTCCAAACTCTGTCAATAATATATATAATACATCGATCTTCGTCCCCAGAAGTGAGCGGAATTTGCCCCCCTCCCCCACCCAAATTCATAGGTTGAAGTCCTAACCCCGAGGACCTCAGACTGTGACTGTATTTGGAGATGGGCCCTTTAAAAAGGTAGTCAAGGAAAAATGAGGTCATGTGGGTGGGTCCTAATCCTATATATAAGAGTAGATGAGGACACAGAAAACACAGACAGATGACCGTGTGAAGAGGTAGCCAAGAAGGTGACCATCTGTGAGCTAAGCAGAGAGGCCTGAGAAGAAACCAAACCTGCCATCATCTCGATGCTGGACTTGCAGTCTTTAGAACAGAGAAAATAAATTCCTGTTGTTCATGACACGCAGTCAGCGGCATGTGTAAGGGCAGCCCTAGCGGACTTCCACGGGAGGGAGGAGCGTAAAGACCTTAGTGACCTACAACGCAGCTTGGATTAGATTCATTTTGCGGTCTTGCATAGCTCTCAAAAGCCTTTTCCCATATTTTTTTTCTCTTTCATTATAAGCATGTCTCCGGTACCCATGGAGCAAATCCTACCTCATCCTACACACCGCACCCCATTCCCAGCAAACAGGTACAAGGCACATTTTAGCAGCATCCTTTTGCTCCCTTAATGTTACTGACCTAGATTTCTGGGAGACAGTTCTAACTTGGGTTCTAGTCTCAATCCCACCCCAAAGTCAGAAGGCCACCTTCTTCTCTCTGTGCCTTGGGGTTGGAGGGAAGACCTGGGAGAAGGCTGCTAACACCAAGCTTAGGAAAGGGAGGATAAAGGCTGTAACAAAATAAAATAAAAGATCGTAGGTAAGGTGCAGTGTGCCACAGGATCAAGAGCTCACAGGGCATCAGCCACTATCTAGGGCCCATTTGTTGTCCACCTTCCAAAGGAACTACCAGCCAAGGTGGGCAGCCTGACCTTCCATCTGGCATTGAGGGAGACTGGGGGAGGGAAGGGTGGTAGAAGAAGGTGAGACGGGCAGAGTGTCTGAAAGGGTAGGGCTCCTTCTGCATTTTGCCAGAAAACACCTGATTTGAAGAGAAGCAGAGAGTCATAGGCTTTCAATGAAACCGTCACCCCCCTGCAACTGGTTGGCTTGGGCACACTCGGTTTCCCAGCTGAAGTACTCCTGCCCACTGGCATCACAGAGGGATGGGAGGGGACACATCTCCCAACGCCTCCCAGGCCCCTGAGACCCCTGCCTCCTTTCAGGGCACCACGTTAACTGACTGGTATTTCTGAGCGGTACAGAACAGATTTCAAATGAAAATGTCTTAGATACATTTCTACTGAGCACATACCAAAGCTGATTATTATCTTGCTAACAAGGGAATGAACAAGATGATAAAAGGAAGGGTTTTTCTGAGAGGGTATGGAAATGGAGGAAGAGGGAGCTGGGGAGAAAGAGAAAGAAAAGCCGCTCATTAGGTAAAGATTGCCCCTTCTTTTCTTAGGGCCGTAAAAACATCACATTCATAGCAGTCATTTCAGGGAACCTAGAGTAACGGGGTCTGAGAGACTGGGCTCGGCTAACCCCTAAAAGTAGTAGTTGCAGCAGCAGAAATAAAAGCAACGAAAGTAGGAGCAGTCCTAACAGTACGTCTAAGAAGGAAATCCTGAGGCTACCCCCGAGGCTGTCAGGTGGAATATCCAGACTTCTGCGCCAGAAAAAGCCCCCGATGGATCCCATTAACACGGAAGCAGGCCGTGTGTCAGCCAGAGGGCAGAGGCCGCACACCAGGGCTCGAGACCCGATTTTAAACAGGGGCTGCGGGGACCTTTCCCAAGCTTCGAGGCAATACGCGGAACCCGCAGTTGGTCCGTTTCTTAACTTCGGGATCGCTTTCTTTCTCTTGGCGGGGAGCGCAGGAAGCCTCGGGCCTTCGGCGCCCGCTCGGTGGGCTCTCCCGAAGGCAGGCCTCACGCAGCGGGGCCCCGGCGAGGGAGAGGCCGCGCCCAGGCCGGGCCCGCCGGCCTGCGGCTGCAGTCCTTCCACACGCCCTCGTCGCCGCCCCGCCTCTGCCCGGGCGTCTGCGGTCTCCGCGGGGCTGCGGGCGCCTCGCCCAGAGGTTCGCGCTCCGGGCCGCCCGCGGTACCGTTCCTCTGGAGAGGCGACCCGGCCCGACCGCCGGCGGGTCCCCAGCACCGGGGGGGGGCAGGGCCCGACCACCCCGCTGTCGGGAGGCGCGCGCTCGGGCCTCCGCTGCTTACCGGAGTCCCGCGGCCGTCCGAGAGGCGCGGGCGCCCAGCTGCCGCCCGGGCCGCGCGGGTGCCCTGGGCTGGGGCAGGGCCGGCGCGGGCCGTGGGGCCGAGGGGAGACGCGCGCAGCGGGCCCTGCCGGGAACAGGAAGGCGGCGGGCGGCGAGGAACCGCTTCCGGGGCTGCGGGCGGCCGGCCGCCTCGCGTCGGAGCGGGGGAGAGCCGCTTCTCCCCTCGCGATACGTCAGGCCGCCGCCCGGGCCGCGGGACCCCGACCCACCTCGGGCGGCGCCGCCTCCGTGCCACGGCCGGGCCACAAGACGACAAAAGGCGGGGAGCGCATTTATGAAGACGTGATATGGTTTTTTTAAAATGCGTAAGAAAAAAATTGAAGGAATTAGCTGCAAAACGGAGAGAGCGCTTGTTTCCGCCCGGTTTCGAACCGGGGACCTTTCGCGTGTGAGGCGAACGTGATAACCACTACACTACGGAAACTCGGCAGCGAGCGCCTTCCCGAGAAGGCAGTTCCCTGCAGAACACGCCCTTCCACCCTTGCAGATGACCGTGGTTTCCGGGTGCATGCCTCCGGGCGCCGCGAGCGCTCCCACCAAACTCGCCATTGGGAAGCGCAGACCAGGCCCTTGCAGTGTACGGACCTGAAGCCACATCCTTAGAACGGCCAGATGCAGGAGAGCAATACAAAGACTTCAATCTTTATGAAACTCGGGCGCAATGGGCGTGCCCCGGGACCGCGCACCTTCCGCGGGCCGAGACGCGGGAGCCGCTCTGCAGGGGAGTGATGACCCTAGCTGTGCTAAAAACCGGCGCCTTCTCGCTCTGGAGAATTTGCAGGCAAACTTCCCTCCGCCCGAATTTTCGAACACGGAGCTCCTCGGCGGCGTGCAGAGGAAAGAAGTAAAACAGCGCGGCGCGCCCCGAGCCAGCCAGGAGTCGAACCTGGAATCTTCTGATCCGTAGTCAGACGCGTTATCCATTGCGCCACTGGCCCGCACGGGGACGTGGGGGCGCCTGTACGCCTTCGGGAGGACGCAGGCGCCGGCGGGTCCCCGGCAGCCGCGGGCTCGCGCCCCGGCGTCGGCGCTCGGCCCGCGCAAAGCCGCGGCGTCCTCTCTGCGCGCGCCCCTCTCCATCCACGCGTTCGCTCACCAGCCGGTGTTACCTAGCGTTCGAGGCGCTGGAAGCCGATCCGAGAAGGAAAGCGGTGTGATCCCTGCCTTTCGAGAAACTTACGGCCGTGAAGCACTAAATAAGTAAAAGAATCATGATAAGCACTTGGAGGGAAACGAGCAAACCGGGAAGACTAGGAAAGCCCAGCAGCGCCGGTGATTAGCGCTGGAGAAATGCGGCTCTCGGGGAAAAGAGCGGGGAACGGGGGAACTCTCCGGGGCAGAGGCCTGCCGACCACCTCCGGTCCTGTAGACCCTCGCGAGGGCTTTGGAAGTGACCTGTAGGAAACTGGAAGTCGTTGTGGCCTGGCATGATCTGACGTGCCGTCCTGTCTCTCCTCGGGTCGTTACCCATTTTGTATTTCAGTATTTACTAAGCAAGGCTCACTGCTAAGCACCTGCTCGGCCTGCGCTTCTACCGCTGGGCCTACAGCTCAGAATTTGACACCTTTTAAAAGGAGCATCATCAGCCCGCGCGCGCACGGACGCTCTCACGTGTTTGCTTTCTCGGGAAGCAAATACGCATCTCTTACGTGTGCGGTTCAGACTATTTCTGAGAAGGAAGCGCTATCTCCATGCCTGGGTGGGCATCGTAAATAACTTGAGGGCCAATAACAGATAGAGTAAAACTGCCTGATACTGAGAACATATACGCTGAGTTTAGAAAAGAGTTGTTTTCAGCTCATAAGATGGCAGCAGTCCTTAAGAAGAATATACATGTTGCTACTCTTTCTGCATAACATTAAAGTCGATCTAGTTAGGAATTTCCCCCAGGACAGTAGAGCAAGGGACTTCTGACCAGGTTTTGTACTGTACCCTTAGGGCACGTTGGTGGTTATGGACTGCCTCATAGAATAATACTTTTAAATATAAAGAAAAAAGATAAATACATAAGATTTCAAAGGGAAATTAACTATATTGAAATACGTTATCAAAATATTAAACATTTATGATATGGTAATAGTTGTGCTCCTTTATTAATGTGCTAAATGGCAATATACAGCAGGAGGTCTAATGAATACTGTAATTTCAAAGCACTCATGAGCATAAATGGTATTTAAAGAAATTTGTAACAACTGTACTTTGATGTGAAATATTTGTGATTTCCGAAAGTGATAAAGTAGAAAGGGCTGAAATACAACTGTGATCTGTTGCCTACATTCATAGTGGAAGAAAACCCAAAATTTCAGTAACAAGTTAGTCAAGATAAAAATGTATTTTCCCACCCAAGTTCACAGACTATCCTCTCCCTGTAAGAAAAAGGAGATTTCTAAAGAGAAGTTTGGAAACATGAACAGTTATGCCTGAATTTTCAGAAATGAAGCAAACAGGGGTACTTCTTGGTTCTATTTTATGCTCATCACATACCCAGCTGGGCAGGCCAGATCCCAAGGTGTCCCTGGAGCCATAGATCCCATCTTGCACCTGTAAAATGGGCTTCAACTCCGAGTTGGAGGCCCTGTCCACATTTGCTCTCCTCAGTGTCTACAAACACGTCCTGTTGTTTTGTAGATTTCGAAAGCTTCTGCTTCAAACTTCTCTGCCATGTTCACCACCTGACATGAGCTGAGGCAGGCTTTAACTTCGTTTTTGGAGATCTTTCTACTGCACCTTCTTTTCTGAGAGTTCCAGTTTCTAGTTTCCGGTCTTTTCTTCAGTGGTTGTATCAGTCAGAGAAACAGAGTCCAGAAAAAAAAAAAAAAAAAACACAGAACCAGTAAGAGAATATAAATGAATGAATGAATATTTCTAGGACTGGCAAGTCTGAACTCTGCTGGGCAGGCCTGTACTTTAGAAAATCTCAGGCAGCAGCTGATGCTACTGAATTTCTTCTTCCTCAGGAAAACTTCCATTTTGCTTTTAAAGCCTTTCAACTGGTTGGAAATAATAATTGGTTGGAAATAATAATTGGTTCAACTGGCTGGCTCACCCATATTACTGAGGGTACTTATAGTCAACTCATTGTAGATGTTAACCATATTTACAAAATATCTTCACAGCAACATGTAGATTAGTGTTCAGTTGAATAACTGGATAGCATAGCCTAGCCAAGTGAACATATCATGCTAACCATCGCAGTGGTGGATTCCTCTCATCCTCTGTGTCTCAGTACACTGTTCTTTTGGTTTCTCTCTCAAGCATATGGAAAATGGCACTGTCTGCCCCTCCCCTGTTTCTTTACATTATTGTCAGCAGTCTGTGACACGGAGATCCACTCCTTCTCCAATTTCAGATGTCTGCAACAGAGCCAGTGTGAGAGGCCTTTCCATGGTCTGGTGACACTGGGAATTGAGTAGAAGACAGAATTCACATCCAGATTTCTGGAAACGATTGCTCTAAGTCTCATTTTTTTTCCCCCCAAGATTTGTCTCTGGCTTTTTAAACAGCTTAGTTCCCAGAATTTCAGTGCACATTTTGACAGTTGCTAACCAAAGGAAAAACCCAAACAAAATACCGTTGGCTCTGCTGTCTTTCGGACTGCCTGCCACAGTTTGGTCAAAGCCATAGTAGGAGTGACTGTGCTGTTTATGATTATATGGGCTCCAAGCACAGTAATAATATGATGGCTAATCTTGTAATATTAAAGAAATAGTTGCTTACTTCATGGAGTCTCCAACTGATTTCATAGACTTTTTATGTTTCACTGAAATGGGAAATCTAGCAGAGTCATGGGCTTTCACACCTCATCCCCTCACCCCCCATCATGTATGTAGGGGAAGGTAAGTGTCCGTTGCTGCCTTATAGAGTGTGACAGCGAAATCCTTCAAATATTGATACAGTTTACAAAAACTGAAATGTTGATTTCGGCATTATCACCATGACAATAGATTTCAAGCAACAACACAGCCAATCATAATTTCATTGGGGAAGTTACTTTCACACTTGTGGCCACAGAATTTGTCAATTCTTGGGAGTTTCACTAAGGCTCTCTATTCAAATTGTATTCCCAAGGGCAGATTCATTTTACAGAGACTAGAATAAATTGGGAACAGTTACAAATACTCACACAAGTCCCCATGACAATATAGAAATTCTTGTGAATGTTCTCAATTTGACATCTTATCAAACAGATCCTTTGAACAAGTTTTAGGACAAGAAAGCTTCTCTCCCTCTGTAGCTTCAGAGGAGAGGGGGCCACTCCTTTCTTTCTAAGACTAGGTTTTAATTATGAAGTCTCGTATTTTTAAGGTGCGACTCTGGAATTCCATTAGCTAAGATTATAAGCAAGAAGCAGGCAGGTGGAACCCAATTTTACGGAAAGAAATGGGGTAAGGGATGACTGGACTTTTACTCAAACACTGTGAAATACAGGACCGACAGCTCGCTTCCTGAGGGACCAGTGCTCGGGGCTGGAAGCGTTCCCGTGTGAACGTGGCGCGTTCCCCACCTTGGGCCCCGGGTCACACTCCCCGCGGACGCAGGAGCACCTTCCTCCCCGCAGCTTCTGGCGCCGCCGGAAGGGGACTCAGTTTTCCTGTAGCCGTGCGGTTCCTTAGTTCTTGGTGGGGTGGGGGGTGGGGGGGCGAAGCGGGGACTGCTTCATCTTTAGGGTCTGGAGAGGCATCTGGGCTGCTCCTGTCCCTCAATGGTGAGAAAATCCAGAAATGCACCCAACAGAAGCGAAGACCATTCCTTTTCACTGTCGATTTGGAAGCGGGCAGGCGTGCGGGCTCCGTGGCTTAGCTGGTTAAAGCGCCTGTCTAGTAAACAGGAGATCCTGGGTTCGAATCCCAGCGGGGCCTTTTGTGGTTTTTCCCACCGTCAATAAAGAGGATGAGCGATCGAGGTGTAATATGAGGGGTCAATTCCCCTGCGGAATTTACCTCAAGTGTTTTATGTGGCTCTGAGGGTGAGCTGTTTGCAAAGCGAAGACAGAAAGACAAATTTACATTTCTTGAGGGAGAAAGAATTTCTACCTTTCTTGATGTCAACGTCTTTATTTCACATGTAATATGTTTTTGGCACATACTAAAGGATCCAGGGAAAGCAGAAGGCAAAATCACCAAGTTTAAACTCCAAGCAACATCATCATCTCTGGTCATTCTATTCTCTTTCCTGGGGGAATTCCAAACGGATGCTCTCTCACAATCTGCAGGCAGTATTTTTAGAAAGGTCAGCCTCTGGAATGATTGATAAAGGTTTTGTTGATAAGCAGCAGCATCTCAGTTCATGGCACCCACTAAAACCCAACCACATAACACAAGCTGTAAGTGAGTATTTTAAAAGGTGGTTTTGTGGCCGGAGTTTTTTGGAAAGGAAAATCAAACCGAAACAAATATTTGTCACCCAGATTTCAGAAAAGAAGGTCAGGGAGAAGCATCTACTTAATTGTATTATCAGAGTGGATAGCCCACAAGAACAGGCAGACTTGAAGAAGTCCAGAAGAGCTGAGGTGCCTATTCCCAAACTCTCCAAGAGGGAAGAAAAAAAAAAAAAAAGCAAGTGGGAAAGAGGTCTGGAGTTCTACTCGCAGCCAGGCCCCTACAGAAACTAAGACGACGGAAATGGAAGCTTGCTAAAGCTGTTACCAACCCTCTTGCTCATCTCCCACCACCAAACTCCCCACCACCTGGCACAGAAAGTCCCACCAGCCTGCTTTTACCTACAGAGCACATTATTTTATGTAGACGGTCAAGGGTTGAAATATGTGCTATCTACAGAAACGAAGTGTCCCAATACTTTGAGAAACAGTTCAGGAAAACAACTCTATTCTTGTGGAGAATTTCTCCACTCACTCTGCGGCTTAACTCCCCACTTTTCTCTATAGGCGGCAGACAGCGATGGAAAGGCAGACCGTCTTTTTCACTACATCCTCCCATCCTCTGCTCATGAAAACCTTTCTTCCAGGTCTAGAGTACAGATGTCTATCAAGTGCAGAGGACAGCTGAATCACCGAGCAGAAGTCAACACTAGACCACTACTTCATCCTGTTATTGAATTCGACTTAACCTTCACTCCCCTGCTCCATCAGGGTCCAGGAATACCTTTCCTGGGATGCTTCCAGCCCAGAGGCCCTCAACAGATTGCATGATCTGTACCATTGAGGTAATGGTACTGGCTACTGAAGCTATAGAATATTCCAGGTGAAAATTCTAACCATCTTTCCCAAAAGCTTAAAAGCCTTCCTAACTGTCCATGTATCAATCACGAACGTGATTTATATGTACCAGTGGAAATGACTTACAATCAAATGCTTGTTTCTCCACCCAGTGCCTATCTGTCCAGAGCCAAGTATATGGCAAGCACCATGCTAATCATGCACACGGGTCATGAATTGTGTTCTAAAAAGGCTGCGGGAAGCGGTGGCAAATGATTCGATGGTGGCTTGTAGTAACACTGACAGTGCGGGCACTGTGGGCCACAGTTCGCTATTTAACCCAGACTGGCGGAGGTAGAAGGAGGTGGGGGCAGACTCCATGCAAGAAGTGACGTCCAAACTGTTCATGAAGGAGATGTACAACTTCTGCAGGCAAGAGAGTGGGCTGGGGAGAAGGTGTGGACAGAGTGCGCCAGGCAAAGGGAATGGCGTGTGACCAGAGGTGACAAAGAGGATGCGCAGGGCGGGTAAGTGGAAGCAATGAGGGGAGGAGGTGTGTTTGCTCTTGAAACTCTTGTGTGGACATGACCAAAGGCCTTTGGGCATCCTCATCACTTGTGGCCTCATGAAGACCACAGATGGACTTGACCTGACAGCTGATAAGTATCAAGTGCTTCATGGATTATGTTTTGTTTTGTTTTTGCTTCATGGTTTTTTGGTTTTTGTTTTGTTTTTGTTTTTCAAAAAGACCATGTATTACCAAAGCAGTAAAGGTAGCCCTTGAATTTACTAGTTATGAAGTAAGTAGAGTCTCTAGCTGGACTGCTGAAGTTCTCCTATGAGGTGATGGAGCTAGAAGGAACCATGTTTCCCATTTCACCCTGGATAGCAACACTCATCTACTTGCTTTCTATCTGACTTTGTTACCATCTGGTCTACCTCCTGGGACAAGGGCTATCTCTGGATCTCCAGAGTTCCACACAGGCCCCTGAAAAGAACAGGTGCTCTACTGGAACAAACAAACAAACAAAATACCATTTATCTGGTGTTTATTATTTCCCAGGCATTTGTTATTTGCCAAGCACTTCATGTATACTAAGTCATGCAATTCCCACAGCATCCTTATGAGGGAAGGTTCAGTTATTTCCCCTACTTTAAAGAGGAGGACACCAAGGCTCAGGGATACAAAGTCACTTGCCTGGAAGGCCATACAGCTCATAAATGACAGAGTCAGGGGTGAACCCATGTAGCCTGAATAGCATTGAACCAACCTGTTGGCCCTCCAAGTATCTCTAAATGCTTCTCCTCTTTGCACCTATTTGCCATTTCCTCCTTTGTTGTATGCTGCCGAGGCCCAAGTGGGGACTCGAAATGGGCAGAAATGGACTGACTATGTGGCCACCTGGGCAATAAGAAGAAACCTTGTTTGGTTGCTCTTTTCTAACCTTACTGATGACAATCTTTCTAAGAAATACCAATTCACTTTTCTTTCAGTGTATGTATGAACGTTTCTGTGAATTTTGAGGAATTTGGGAGAAGACAGAATGATTCTGAATATCAGTGATCATAAAACAGACCCACCCTGTTTTCAGTCTTTGTAAGTGGGTATTAGATTGGATTTCTTTTTTAGAAAGGAACGGTGAGGAGAAAATTCTAGTTACCTGAGATTTTTGATTACTTGGGGTTTTGTAATAAATTATGTAAGAATAATAATACTCACTGTCCAAGTTTGGAGTTCATAATAGAAACGTTGTATGCTAATATTTGTAACTAGCTATTAATGCTTAAGATAAACAGGCTGGACATCAGGAAACTTGAATTTTAGGGCTATTTCTGAAGACGTCACTAAACATGAATTTCTGTGTTTCTAAATCACGTTCCCTGGGTCCGGGATCCTGTTATAAAGTGCAAACTTTGCAAACTGCCCTGATGGACAGACCCCCATGATCAGCCATTTGCTCCTGTTGTATGTCAAGGAAAGCTTCGGATCGGAATATGTAGGGAGATGTTCATTGACAGCACCCTTTTCTGTGGTGGCAAGACGTGGGACCCAATTTGGGAGTCATCCCTGGGTACTCACTTGCAGATCTCTGTGCAGCAATTAGAAGCAATTGGTCTAGATGTGCAGACAGTAACAGAAATAAGCCTCAAAACCATGGTAGGACAGGAATAAAGTAAAAATAGAATGGGATATGTGAAAGAGCACCATTTACGTGAATTAAAAATGCAAGCACTGAAACCAAAAATGTATGTTCTACAGACACATTTAGAAAGAAAAAGATGACCTTTCTCCAGTAATTTCTTATGGTTATTGGGAAATGAGATCGAGAAAAGGGTATTAGAAAGAAATCTATAAGTAAACAAAACAAAAGAGGGGCCCTGGGGACATCAGTGTAATTTAGGAGTTGACATTCCTTCAATTCCTTGAATGTGAGAGAGACAGGGATGAGATTAAAATTGCTAGTTCTTAAATCGTCTTCTAAGTACATAGTGCTTAATTCTAGAGCGCGGATAAGAAATTTTTTAAAAATCGATCATCCTATGGGGGTGGAATACAGGAAAAGGTGGCGGGATACAGTCACTAGTCTAACAACTAAAAGTGCAGCTTTGTCAGGAGTGGGATTCGAACCCACGCCTCCAGGGGAGACTGCGACCTGAACGCAGCGCCTTAGACCGCTCGGCCATCCTGACTCGGCGGCGGCTGCCCTTGCGCCGAATTTACTTCTGGCTCTGCGGAAACACTATTCACTTCTTTGTTCGAGATACGGGAACTCCTCGGTGGAAGAGTGAAAGCACGCCTCCGAGAGCCGCCCGGGGCGCTCGCTTGCCGCGGGGTTCGAGGGGCACCTGCTGTGCGACCTCGGATTCGATTCCGGGCCCCGGAGGAGCGGGGCGGGATGCCCGGGAAGAAGGGCACTCTCGGCAGAATCCTAATTAAATAATGCCACCGCCTTCTTGGCATACGCGCTTTGCCCCAGGAGGCTCTAGGCCGTTCCAGGTGAGTGCTGGCTGAGGCCGAGCCCGCGGGTGCTCGCTCACTCCTCCCCAGCCTTTCCTGTAAGTCACCCAGCGGGTGCTTACCGCACCCCCCGCCCCGACCCCCACTCCGGGAATCGGCGTTAGGACGCCGGCTGGTCTGGCTTCTTGTTCTGAGTGCATTTAGTTCTGTGCACTGAGGATTTGCGGGCGTTACTCTATGGATGTTTTACTGCAATAAACAGTTTAAAAAGGCAAAAAAAAAAAAAAAAAGTGAGTAGTTTGTGTATCTAGTAAACCCGGCAGGGGGCCTTGATGCCAAGCCTCTGCTGCAGCCACTTCCGAACATACCTAAGGCCAGACGGGACCCACTTCAGGTGTAATCGCCCAGCCTGGAGTCAGGATCCTGTGCTCAGAGTGGCGCTGCCTGGGAGTCTGGGAACCTGACTGCGAGTTTCAGACAAAGCTAGAACTGGTCAGTTAACTGCCTGCAGCATTGTAGACCAGTCATTTCGCCTCTGTCCACCGGAGAAACTGCTTTCCTAGGCGCTTGAGGGTTACATCTACATTCAGCCCAAGGACTACAGTGCTTCATCTCTTAAATTATGCGTCGAATCCCCATCGCCAGGGAACCAGTTAGAGGCAAATTCTCAGTCCCATCCAGACCTACTGAAGCAGACGTTTGGGGGACAGAGTCCGGTAAGGTGTGTCTAGCAAGCCTCCATGTAATTCCCAGCCATGCCCAAGTTTGCGAGTCACCCGCTTTAGGCACAGCAACCCTGTCAGGCTCAGAGACCCGCTCTGCCATTAGCAGGAGGTGAAATGTGAAAGCCTGTGGGTATTGCCAACGTCCTCCCACCTCGGACCTAAGAGTGCCACCTGGGAGTTGTATTTGGCAGGACTTTCCCTCCACCCCTAGGTGAGCACCCAAGTTTGAGATCATTATTTTAGGGGTTAGCTGTAAGAAAAGGCTAGATCTTTCTTTTAAAGGTAAGGTGGAGGGGCCACATCCAAAAAAGCGTTCAGGCCTCTGGAACAGGGCTCTGGCCCAAAATATGTGTGAGTCACAGAGTGCAGGGGCCCAAAGCACAGTGTACAGGGACGTGCAGAGGCTCCGGACGGGCGTGCCCACCTGCGCCTCGACGTCTGAATGTGACTCACTGGAGAGAGCCAGGGATGGGACTATAACCAAAGGAAGGTGTTCCCTGGGACCTGAGAGGCCAGAGCCCAACTCTCCAGGAGATAAGATGGAAACAATCTGTAGAGAATGCTAAAGTCCAATTATTGGAGTGCTTGTATGGGAGGAGGTTGTACGTAAGCATTTTGTGAAGACAAATATATCTCTCAAGGATGCAGATAAACTTTCTGGGTTTTAGAGGTCCAGCAACACCAAATGTCATCTCTTTTAGAAAATTCGGGGGAAAAGCCAGACCTACCAACACTGATCATTTCCTCCAGGCACTGGTACCAGGTGCCAGCTAGAAAGAGAGCCTTAAGGCTCATCAGGTAAGTTCTTCCTTAGAGGTGTCTCAAGCAAAGAAGCTAGAGCTGGGGGAGGGGGAAGGGGGTGGGAAGGAAGGAGACAGATGTTCCCTACGAATCTACTGTCAGCTCAGTACTGTGTCTAGTGACCATTTTCCTTGAATGGCCAAGGAAATCATGGATCTTGGGGAGGTCAAGGATCATGACGGGAAGGGGAGGGGAGTCACAGAGATGATTAAAACCTATGACTGTCTTTCTATTCTCGGAGAGGGGTTCTTGGGGCAGCCCCGTCTGTTCTGGGTGAGATTTCACATAACATTTCGGGATACACATTATACATTAAACTAGCAGAGCAACTGCCCGAGGTTCCCAAGTATTTTAAAAGAAATTTGGACTTTGGGGGCACCTGGGTGGCTCAGTTGGTTAAGCAACTGCCTTCGGCTCAGGTCATGATCCTGGAGTCTCGAGATCGAGTCCCGCATCGGGCTCCCTGCTCAGCGGGGCGTCTGCTTCTCCCTCTGACCTTCCTCCCTCTCAAGCTCTCTGTCTTTCATTCTCTCTCTCTCAAATAAATAAATAAAATCTTTAAAAAAAAAAAAAAAGAAATTTGGACTTTGTTTTTCTCTGACTTTCTAAAAGTATAATTTGAACACAAACGAACACTTAAAGCCATGATAAATGATTTTCTTCTCCCGGGAGGACAGTGGGGGAGGGGTGGTATGGGGTGGACAGTGTAGGGTGAGAAGTGTTTGAGGCAGGGGCATGGGAAGGACACTGGGTGTTGGGGATCCATGAAATGATACGGGAAGGGGCCCTTTCTATCTGGTTCTCTGGGTGCCAGCCCTTGGTCCAAGTAAAAGGTGGCACACTTAGTTGCTTTTTTCTTCTCTTGACCCTCTTCATGCCTAAGACTCTCCCACCTCGGTAATTTCTCTAAGCCTCTAGTCCTGCTATTCAACTGTGGTTTGTTCACGGAAGATGTCCTAGACACAGAGAGCAAGAACACCAGCGTTCAGGTCCTGCTTTGCGCCCAGACTCAATGCTTTAATCAAATCACTTTATGTCTCCTGGCTTCACATTCTCATCTCTGAAAGGAGGCAGAGGGAAAATGTCGACAGTCACTTCTCATCCATTACATCTTCTTCTCAACCTCTTCCCCAAATACTTGTGTGGTCTCCTGATTTACAAGCCTTCATGAGGATTCATTTTAAAATAATCTAGCAGTACATATATGGAAATGTGTTTATCTAGATATTGTTATGTAGGTCTTGAACCCGAAGTCCTAAATCGTAATCTTAACCACAATCATTACCAAAACCTAAATGGAGATGGGGCCTGGAGGCTGACAATAACAAAGCTGAGTAATGGAGAGTTGTTGACAATGTCGTATGTCACAAATCACAGTGAACATGATAATAGACCTGTCTGGTGTTCAGAATTTCCACCTAAGAGACAATGTTGGGCTTTAATTTGTCACAGTCTTCTGTGAGGGTAGTTAGTAGACTGAAAATTTAGGAAAGTTGGTTTTTAGCTTAATCATGAGAAATGTAATGTGGTACAATAATGGAAATAATATGTTAGGGTGAGCATAATTTGGAATTTGGATTTCTTGTTGTTTGATCCGTTAACAGATCTGATTTCCATGATTTCCTAGCAGGAGACACGCATCTGAGGTGATTTTCCCGCCACTTGGGGAACCTTTGGAGACTCACATTCCATCCCTTTGGGCAGCAGAGATGGCTGAATTGCATTCAGGTCAGACCTTCTATGAAGGAGACCACTGTCGACCCTCGTTTGGGGAAACACAGGGAAAGTGTGCATGTCACTGAACTACAAGGCTCTTCAAGCAGGGATCCTTGGAAAAGGGGTTTCTAAAGATCACCAAGTTTTTTTGCTTTTGGTTTTCCGATTACAAGGCATTACCATTAAAAATTTCCCAAATATTTCCTCCTCCCGGAAAAGTACTGTTAACATTTGAAGAGGTGGCCTCACTCACCTACACCAGGAGTCAATGACCTTTTTAGGAGTAGATATGGAGTCAGCCCCCGCCCCCCCCGAACGGAGGCTGAGGGGGGGCAGCCACCAGCACGCTGGCCTCTGGGGGCAGCTAGATCCCCACGCGCCAACAGCCCCTTGTGCCCCCTGCCCCACCGAGCCCCCCGCCCTCTGGCCGCAGGTGAGCCTTGGACACGCAGACGCGCAGCCCTGGCCAGCCAGCTGCGTTCCCGCTTGTTCTCACTTCACTTCCACTTGTCGGGATAAAGGAAAGATGCAGGTGCCCCCTTCGGCAATCAACAGACTTATTTATTAGGTTAAGACCATGGGCGACATCTACTCTGGAAACGGGAAAAACGCAATGGAAATGGAAGGTGTGAGCCCAGATAAACCCGCAGTTCGGGGGCATGCCGAGCCACCGTATACAGGGAAGTGCAGACACAAGGCGACATGGTCAGCTAGCTGTGCTCACACAGGGACGTGGCATCTGGGGCCCGGGGACAAGCAGCCCGCGGGGTGGGGCGAGTGAACCCTGGTGGGGGTGCGCATGGGCGGCAGGGGGGGGGGGAGCGAACTGAAGATGCCTTTGGGGGTTTAACCCAGACGTTGGGAGGAGGGCTGAGGGGCCCTGAGGCCGACCCTGGCGGATAAAGGGGTGATGTCACTGAGGTGGATTCCTGGAAAGCCTCTGGGATGGAGAGATTCTACAGTGAAAGGAAGAAGAGAGCTGGAAACTTGTGTGGCGTCCACGGAGTGAGGTTGGAAGGACCCCCGGGTGAGGGGGAAACAGGTCAAGGCAGAGAGGAGAGCAGGATCTGGGGCACGGCCAGGCACCCAGCCTGGGTTTGGTCTGAAGTTTTCTCCTGGATCAGATCTTTGGTCCGCCCCCCAGCCCCACTCATTTCATCCCTTCCCCAGGTCCCCATACCCATGGCTCAGATCCCGCAGAAGTAGGGCCAGTTTTCTCTACTCTGTAGGACATGTCTTAGAAAGCTGGACATACAGGCCCAGAAAGTCTAGAAACCGGCCAGGTGTTCATCATTGGCCTGGGTTCCCCTCATGATGTCCCCCCAGTTCCTTTATGGGATTTCAGCCTTGAATCTTCTCTTCCCAGAACCTTTTGGGTTTCCTGCTTGCCTAAAACCTGTTCCTCGACACATCCCTATCCTGGACACCCAGATGTTTCTGTCATAACCCCATGCCAACCTAACCCCATCTTGATCGCTGAGCTGCCCCTCCCTATAGGATTTGGCCTCCAGGGATAGGAGACTGCTGGAAGCAGCTTCAGCGTGACCTCCTGCCCCCTGAGGATCAGCACAGAAGCTGATGAGGAAGGCCCCGCACCCCGCACCCCACCTCCCCAAGACCAACTGACCCGTTCCCAACAGGGGGAAACGGGCTGGGTGGACCTGGCCGCTGGTATGTCAGAGGGGATGGAGGGGAGGGCTTAGGACAAAGGAAAGCAGCTGCGCTGGGACATTCCTTAAGGTGCCCTTTGGCTGGGCTGGGTAGGGATTAGCTTAGAATGAAGGGTATCCGTATCCCCAGAGGCAGAGTCCTCCCCCATGGGGGACAGTGGGATCTCCTTAGTGAAGTCCTTGGCATCAGCAACAACTGTGACCCTCTCAGGCCCGTCGGAGACTGGGCAGATGGCCAGGGGCTTTTTACCACAGGACCACAGGCAGAAGAAAGGCCGGAGGGGGCCAGAGAAGGAGGTGTTGGAGAAAGTATAGATAGGGGACCCATCAGTCATATTGTAGAAGGAGACCTCTCCTGATTCGTAGTCCAGGAAAATCCCAACCCGACGGGGCGGTCCTGCTAAGGGGAGAGGGGTCCGCAGTGGGGTGAGGGCCCAGTACCCATTCCCATACAACTCCACAGCCCAGAACCCATTCTCAGGAGTCATGGGGTCAAACCCTTTCTTCACCACATTCTCCCTGCACACCCCGACCGCCCAGTCAGCCCTGTCTCCTACCTCCACCTCCCAGAAATGTCGCCCTGCTGTGAAGGTCTCACGACCCAACACGCAAGGCCAGAAGTCAAATCTCTCTGGTTTCTCAGGCAGTTCCTGACGTGAATCTTCCAGTCGGACAGATTTGGAATCCTCATACAAAAAGAGGTGGGGGTGGGCGGTGTCTGGATCCAGAGTCACATCAACTAGAGACAGAGAGAGAGCAAGTCTGAGCATCAGTGAGCATTAGGGGTCACAAGACCTATTCTTTCTTCTCAAAAAAAAAAAAAAAAATAGAGCACTGTTCTAGAAGTTGGCAGGTCCCCACAGGAGGGGAGCTGTTTGGCCCCCTCCTGTGACCCGTCAGCAGTCATGGGGCCCTGTCAGAGGGGCTTGTCTTGTAAACATCTTCCAAGGGCCTTCTACGTGCCTCAAGGAAAATGTGAAGGCCGTTTGCCATCATCTTCCCCCTTATCTATCCCCCCCCAAAACTGGGTGAGTGTTTTTATTTCCAAGGATGACAGGACTTTGAATCCCTGGGGCATAGAGCCTCAGAGCCCCTGAGAAGTCTGAGAAGTTCAGAGCCACCGACCTGCATGCACTGTCGCCTTTCTCCACTCTGCAATGAAAGAGAGAGAGAGTCAGTGACAGGCTTTCTAATAAGGAGAGAGAACACCTTGTTGGTGAAATAATGACAAGAAGAGAGAACTTACTGAGTTCTTCCAGGAGTTTCTCTAGAAAAGAAACAGAAATACCTTAATGACCTTCTAGAGTGGACATGAGGGAGGGGAGAAAGCTAGTGTGAGGAACACACAAAGGAGTGCAGGGGTAATTCATGATTACCTGATTACTGAAACTCTATCAACAAATGAGGAACAAGGATTATGTTTCGTTTTGTTTTGTTTTTCTAAGAAATGTGCAGGAAGTTCCTACTGGCTTGGGATCAGATCGTTAATCTTTCCTGGGAAACCAAGTTAGAAGTGAGGAAAGAGTCTGAGGGAGGGCAGTGAGTGAATAGTTGGTCTGATATCTCAATTAGCACTGGTTTTGACTCCTTCGCCCCAGACCTTCATATTGGGTATCAGTGTGCTTTATAATCCCCCTTCTTGACTCCCAAAATTCTAGAATCAAATATCTTCCCATTGGCAGCCATCCCAAAGGACTTGGATCCAATCCCACTCGGAAGCACGCCCGACAAGCAGCCTATGACTTACCCTTAGAGCTGAATTCATCCTTTCTCTGTCTGGATCTTTCCTTGTAGAGTCTCCAAGTGCAAACTATGGACCCAATTGTGAGAACTCCTAGGACCATCAAGATGACAGCCACCGCCACCATCCAGGGAGTCAACTTTGGGAAGAAGGAAGCTGAAACAAAATCCCCAAGAAGGACGAGTTGTTGTGCGACTCTGAGCAAGGCCAGCTCTACTTGATTCCGAAGGGGGTTGGAAGAGAGGATGACCTGGCCCTCTCCCACTCCTCCCAGGGCAAAAAATAGACCTTCCAATGTTGCTGCTCCAAGCTTTTCAGAAAAATTTTGATCTTAGGTGGGAGAGGGCAGACAAAGAGAGGAATGAAGATGAACAGGAGTCATTTCAGGCCTGACAGTGTCACCTTAGAGATGGGAACTGGCTGGGCTTGCAGAAGGATCAACATGCCCTTGGCTGGAGATTTACTACACCTGCCCTTGGAAGGGGAAAAGAAAAAAAAACATAAAAAGAAATGGCTAGGGGGCGCCTGGGGGGCTCAACTGGTTAAGCATCTGCCTTCAGGTCAGGTCATGATCCCAGGATCCTGGGATTGGGCTCTCTGCTCAGCAGGGAGTCTGCTTCTCCCTCTCCTTCTGTCCTCCCCCTGCTTGTGTGCTGTCAAATAAATACATAAAATCTAAAAAAAAAAAAGAAAGAAAGAAAGAAAGAAATGGGTAGTGCAAAGCCCAAATTCCCTTTTTATGGATGGAAAATGTCAAGGTTGCTACAAGATTACCCTGGATTTCAGCCGTGCTCAGACGGTGGTCCTTTGTAGAGGGTGCTCAGCAGTGCTGTCCCAGCCAACAGGAGAAAGGCCAGACTCACAGAAGGGTGTTCATTTAGAAGAAAGCAACACTAATGGTCCCCACAACCTCTTGAATTTCTGTTACATTGCAGAAAGCCTTATTGGTTCAGTAATTCCAGTTAGTGTACCAGGATAATGTAATTATGTTTAATTTTGTAAGGGATACAACAATGATCTATTTTGGTATCAGTTTTTCAATAAAGTTTTGATTATGGGCAAGAAGAAAAGAAGAGTCATTCAGGACAGGACCTGGGAAGGGAAGAAAGTAATGGGTCAATTCATGTTATTGTGGAAATTCTTTCTTAACTATCAATGCAGGATGGAGGCCAAGGGGATGAAGGAAGTAAATCAGGAAGGGAAAATGTCACCTCTGTGTGCTACAGGATGGGACTCAATGACCAAAGAATAAGGAAAGGTTCCTGCCTGAACCAGAGGTAGTCTGGAGGGAATAATGAGATTTGCTTTCCTGAGGACCCTGGAAACCTAGACAGAGCTCTAGCATAGGATGGGGAAGACAGAGGGGCAAGGGTAGAAATGGGTTTTCTTATTACTCAAGGAGAGAAAGCCCCAGAGGCAAAGCCTCTGTACCTAAGATATATCTCCTAAAACGGAAAATCTGGTATTTCTATGAGATCAAGGCAGATTTTATGCATTTGGAATCTTTTCTCTTCTAATGAAATTGGTGGGGCTCCTTCATGTCAGTGGTCAGGAGCTTAGGTGGGGACAGTAGACAGCTGCACCATGAGGGCCTGCCTTGGGCAGGTGTCCCAGGTAATATGGCCCTGAAACTGTGTCCGATAGGAACCCAGCGCTGATTTCACTGACCTGGTATGGAGATGTCTACTTCCTTCTGCTGGCCAAGAAGGAGGTTCCGGATACAGCAGGATATATTCTTCATGAAGGGGTCTCTGATGATCACTGAAGCTGCCACAGTGAACAGGCCTTCTTCATCAGGATTCCTAGACTCTGACGTGGATGGAAACTTCTCTCCCTCAGAAGTCCTCCACTGTACCTGGGGCTCTGGGTACCATCCTACCGAGGTACACTCCAGCCAGACCTCTCCATTTTCTCGAACTTCCATATGGATGTGAGGATCAGAGCCCAGAGCTATGGAGAGAGAGGCTGGCCTTACTTTTTCAGTGGACAACCTTCTGGGAGCCTTATAACCACAGGGTTACACAGTTTGAGAAAAAGAAGCACACAGGGACTGGGAGTGAGAGGGACTCATCTCCAATTTCATGACACAAGGAAGCTGTGGTATCAATAAAAGGAATTTCATAACCTTATCAGAGAGGGATGCCATATTGGGAGTTAGGGTTTGAAGTGAGGGCAGGAGTTTGATGGACAGACATAGGGAGCTTTTCTAATCAGCAGGAACAGGGAGACCAATGGCTAAAAAAGGCAGGTAAGGGAGCTCCAGAGAGGGGAGAGGGCTTTGCGGTCTGAAGTATTACCAAAAGACTTTGAAGAGAGGGAGAACTGGGAGTGGGTATTTGAGGATGATCCGAGAGGAGTACTTGAAGAGAAGGGGGATTGCGGCTTCTTTGCATTGAGCTTGTAGCTGTCAATCTAAGCTTCCTTTACCTGTGATACTGATTCAGGAATTTTCTTAAATGGGTTTCAACCTCGTCTTCCCCCCAACACAGTTATGTCCTAACATATATCAACATAAAGCTGTTTTTCCCTTCTGTCTTCAGCCTGATTATTCTTACAATTCTACAGAGTATAGACAAACACCAAGCTGCAGAGAAGGCTCCTCAAACACGTGTCCACACTGTTAGTCAAAATCCATGTTCCAGTATGTGTGTCTATGTGACAGTGTGGATTCTTTTCATGGAAAGGGCTGCCACTTTCAGCAGAATCTCAAATATATCTATCACTCATAAGAGGTAACAATGACAGTTCTATGCTATCACATCTCTAGGGTTTTATTGTCAACTTTTAAGATAATTCCCTAAAAAGGAAATGTGAGTTATACATAATGCTGCCACATGGGACACCCTGTTCTGAGGCAGGGACCCAAATTACACCCCAGTATTTTTTAACTTTACCTTTAATATATACATAAAAGGCAATACATTTATATGCTGCAGAGCCACCGACCTGCAGTCTGAGGCACGGTAATAATATCTTACAAGTATGCAATGCTTCTGCAAGCATTGACAAGGCAGTTTCTTAGGTATCGTGTAATTTTATTTCATTCTTGCAAAATCTCATTTGATAGGTGCATGCCCATTTTTTCAGTAGGAAATAAGGCTCAGAAAGAGATTTGTTTGCTTCCATTCACTAGTAAGTGGGAAAGTCAGAGCACAATGCTTACTCTCCTCCTGAATGCTTACCATTTCCATTATGGTTTCCACCCTGAATGTGGGCTTGAAGCCAGAAAGGAAACAAAAACCACACACTTTTCTCGGTGGATCAAGAATGTGAAGGAGCAGCCAAGCTCTAGGACCTTAGAAAATCCGCCCTTAGGTTCTTTTTTTTTTTTTTTTTTGAAATCCGCCCTTAGGTTCTAATCCATAAAGCAGCTTCAAAGGATGCGCAGCACAGCCTCACCCTAGCGGTGAAAGGTAGACACGACTTAAATGTTCAATTCTGAGCCTGGAGCAAGTGTATTAGTGTATTACGAGGTACTCACGGCGAAGAATGTTATATAGCCATTGCATCTTCCATTTATGTAACTCATGACGTGGGGAAATGCTCTGTCCCCACTCTCAAACGCCCCTCCGAGTCACCTCCCACTCTAGGCCTGCCAACCTTTTCCATCCCAGGAGGGATTTGGGCAAAGAATCAGGTGGCTTCCAAAGTCACGGGGCCACAGGAAAATGTGCGCCGCCTGGAAGTCGCCGGACAAAGCCCAACCGCGCGCACTCACCGGCCACCTTCAGGTGCACGCTGGCCTCCTCGTAGCTTCCGTCCTGCCGGAAGAAGCATCGGTACTCGCCGTCGTCCGAGGCCCTGACCCGGCGGATCCTCACAGCCACGCGCCCCGCCGCGATGTCGCGGGCCACGAGCGTGGCTCTGCCGCGGTACTCGGCCGCCTGCTCGGCCGCCTGCTCGCGCCCGTCCCGCCGCACCAGCACTGCCGCCCCCTTCCCGCGGAGCCAGCGCAGCTCCATGCGCTCGGCGCTCACGCTCGGCGACAGGTGGCAGGGCAGCTCGACGTCGTCACCCACCGCGGCCACGATGGGCTCCGCCGGCCCGATCACGTCGAAGTGGGCTGCGAAAACCAGGCGGGCGGACAGGGTGCGGAGGGGGCGGCTGAGCGCCGACAGCGACCAGGCTCAGTCCCCGCGACCGTAGCTCCTGCGCCTCGGGAACCCCCGCGGAGGGCGCTAGCGAGGCCTCTCCTGAGCCGTTCCGGCCGCGGGTGCGGCTGAGGGGGCCAGGGAGGGAGACCCAGGCGGCGCCTACCCGAATCCGGCTGGCACAGCTGGAAGAACGTGAGGATGAGCAGACCCCTGGGCAGGCCGGAGCTTGGGGAAACCGCCATCTCCAGCCTTCCCGGGGCAGCAGGCGCCGGGGGCCTCCGGTCGCCCGAACTTCCGCCTAGGACGTGAATGCACAGGAGGTCACGAGGTTTCTTCAGACCCCCCTCTGCGGCGTCCTCCCTGCCGCTCTTTCCAACCTTTGCACCCGAAGCCTCCCCCTCGCCTGCTCCCACTGCGGACTCTCGGTCGGTCCAGCCGTTGGCACGCGCGCACCCACCGCCCGGTCTGGTCAAGCCTGGGTACAGCCCCAAAATAGGCCCTCAAACCCCAGGAGACTCGTAGGAGAAGGGAATTGTGAGACGTAGTACCCATTAATGGGTTGCGTGTCAATGAACAAGTCTTGGGACCACTGCTCTATAAAAAGCCTCTTTCCCCCCCAAATATAGTAACTGGGTACTCGCTTTCCCAGTGACAATAAAGGCGAAGCAATGGAGGCAAAGACAGGAACCAGGGGATTGAACTGGAGGAGAAAAGAGGAAAGTCGAGAGGAGAAGGCACAAGAAAGGGGAGCTGGAGAGAGCAAAGGGTGCGGGGTAGAGAGCCCAGGACTGGGGAGGAAGGAGCCGGAGGGAGAGCAAATGCCCTCCTGACTGCTGGTTCTCTCAGGGGAATGAGAGCCCTCGCAGGCACTGACCTCTGATCCTGGAGGAAGAGGCACCAAGGAGCCCAGCTACCCAGTGACAGAGCTGCTCCTGGCCCCAGGGGCAAAAGTTAAAGACCAGAGGAAGAGGGAAGGGGGAAGTGCTCCCAGCAAAGCCTGCCCCCAGGCCCCAGATGCATTTCCTTTGGGGGGGCAAAAAAAAAGTTTTCCAGAGAGATGAAGGGTCTGTGCATTTGTGGTCTTCAGCTCAAAGACCAGGATATACACTGATGAGCTGCACTAAATAAAAGGCAATCAGGTGAAAAAGGAAGAGGGTCAAGACAATACTAAAATGAGATTGTAAAGCCTTAAGCCAGTCATTCACCTCTTCAAGCCTCACTTCTTTTACCTCTAAATTAGGAATACTGTTAATAATACTTTCTTTGGAGAGGCGCTGCATTAAATGAGATTAAGCAAGTAAAGTGCTTCGCATACCATAGGGATTTAGAAGAGGGTAAATTGTTATCCTATTGTTGTTTATGTGGGTTGAAAATTTAAAGGTAGGCTGGAAATGCATGTGTGTGATTCCGTTTTCAAGGCCTCCAAGAAGTTACCTCCCTGCAAGCAATTCAGCCCGCATTTCCTTATTTTGGGCTAAACTTCTTATTGTTATGAAAAAATTTAAAAATATGGAAAAACTTGTTTATTTTTTAAAAGATTTTATTTATTTTTATTATTATTTTTGAGAGAGAGATAGAATGTGAGCTGGGGGTTGGGCAGAGGAAGAGAGAGAAAGTTAAGCAGAAGCCCCACCACAGGGTTCCATCTCGAGACCCTGAGATCACATGACCTGAGCCAAAATCAAGAGTCTAATGCTCAACTGGCTGAGCCACCCAGGCACCCCTTTAAGACTTTATTTTTAAGTACCCTCAGGGTGGCACCTGGGTGGCTCAGTTGTTAAGTCTCTGCCTTCTGGCTCAGGTCATGATCCCAGGGTTCTGGGATTGAGCCCCGCATCGGGCTCCCTGCTCAGCGGGAAGCCTGCTTCTCCCTCTCCCACTCCCCCTGCTTGTGTTCCCTCTTTCGCTGTGTCTCTCTCTGTCAAATAAATAAATAAAATTAAAAAAAATAAGTATCCTCTACACCCAAAGCAGGGCTCAAACTTAAAAGCCTAAGATCAAGACTTGTATGCTCCACTGAGCCAGCCAGCCACCTCTGGAAAAACATTTTTTAAAAAAGTAGACATCACTCATAATGTCACCAACTAATGATAGCCTCTATTCACATTTTGGCAGAATTGATGAAGCTTTTGCATAATTTGAAACATTGCTTATGCTTACATAATATCATATCGTGGGTTCCTATAATTCCCGAGAGGGTGGGATATCTTAGTGGGTTTTGTTTTGTTTTTTTTTTTTTCAGATTTTATTTATTCATTTGAGACAGAGAGATACAGAGAAAGCACGAGCAGGGGGAGAGGCAGAAGCAGTCTCCCCGCCGAGCAGGGAGCCCGATGTGGGGCTCGATCCCAGGACCTTGGGACCCCGACCCAAGCCAAAGGCAGAAGCCTAACCATCTGAGCCACCCAGGTGCCCCTCTTAGTAGGTTTTTGGGTGGGTTTTTTGTTTTTTGTTTTGCCTACTATAACTAGTGCACTTTATACATAAGTCTTTGTCCACATCTTTGATAACTTCCTGACAAACTTTCTGATAAATTCCCAGAAATATAGTCATCAGGTCTGTTAGTTGAATTATGAGCTTATTGCCAAAGTTCCCTCCTGAGCTGTTAAACCTATTACACCATTAATGGAAATGTCTTTCTCATCTAATTCCTGCCAACACTGAGGGCTATGACTCCCCATCATCTCTAATGGGATGGGTGAAATAGATGAAATTATTATTTTGCTAGTCATTTATATGGCAGTGAGGCTGATCATTTTTCATATTAACCATTTAACATATTCTGGAAGTGATCTTTTCAGGCGAATTGCCCATTTTCCCCCAGACAGATTCTGCTGTTTCTTATCAATCTGTTTTTTTTATAAATCAAAGATGTCAACCCGGTATTACATTTGTGGCCCAAATCCTTCACCACCCCAGTTTGCCTTTTAATTGAGACTGTAAGACCAACAAAAGATCAGGGCTCCAATGGACTCTCCAGACTGCCAGAATGGCTCTTCCCAAATGCAGATTTGGTTCTGTTTCTCTGGAGAACCCTGACTAATTAATACAATAGAAATATATCCCTTCCGTTCAGTGTTTCCAACACTATTGGTTATGTAGCTGTGATTTCACGGATCCAAGTATCGCATCTGATTTCCTTTCCTTTCCTGTACAACTTCTTGTGCTTTTTGGAGATGGACGAGGGAAGGCGTTAAATGGTTCCTCTTAGTTCCTTTGCTTACTTTTCTGTGTTCTCATCACACATTTTTCCCACCTGTCCAACAGCCTCTGAGTACCGTTTCCACCGTGAAACCTATCCGATGATTTATCAGCGCTAGGACATCCCCTCCCCGCCCCTGGCCCTCCCAGAGCAGTGCTTCTTTAACTTACCCGAGCCTATGCTTCCCTGGAGGGTTTTCTAAATAACAGATTCTGATTCGGAGGCCTGGAGCAGGATCAGAGTTTCCCACGGGCTGCTGGTCGGCAGGGGCTTTACCTCGATCCTTCTTCAGAAGCCGCAGGTGAGGAGGCAGCTGCGAGCTTTCCGTGAGTTGTGGACATGCCCCTGAGGGGTGGCTCTGGCTCAGGGTCTCGGGCTCGTTTCTTTTGCTAAACCAGTCTAGGACAAAGGATGAGGGCAAATGGGCATCGGGTGTAGCACTGAATGCAGTGGCTTGCGAGGGAGCTTTGCGGTCAGCTGCTCTTTCTTGGGGCACACACTGTTGGCATGCTGATAATCATCAGAAGTGACCTAATGATAGGTCCGCATTATAACAGTGACACCAGGGGCACCTGGGTGGCTCAGTTGGTTAAGCGACTGCCTTCGGCTCAGGTCATGATCCTGGAGTCCCGGGATCGAGTCCCGCATCGGGCTCCCTGCTCGGCAGGGAGTCTGCTTCTCCCTCTGACCCTCCTCCCTCTCATGCTCTCTGTCTCTCATTCTCTCTGTCTCAAATAAATAAATAAAATCTTTAAAAATAAAAAATAACAATGACACCATTCCCCTATTTACCAAGCCTGTGTTCAGTTTAGGTGAGTTGCCGCACCAGGGTTTGCATAAGGGAAGGGTGGCTAGAAAGGAAGTGAGGAGGCCTGGAGAAGACACAGATGGATTTCTGTGTATTAGAGGGGCTCACGGAGGTGGAGGGAGATGAAGTGTGCCCTGGGGAGCAAGAAGATGCTGGGGTCTGGTTGAGTGGGGACATCTCTGAGTCATATTCCTGGAAATGCTTTTGAAATGGAGAGTTCCAGGAAACACAGAGGAGGGGCAGACAGGGAACTTATGGGAGCCAACCAAGTGAGGTTGGACTGAACAGGGGGAAATAGGAGGATCCCGGGAAGGGGTCAGGGTCGCGTGGACCACTCTTTGAGTTCTTTCCAGAATCTACCCCATGCAGCCTCTTTCCCTGCTACCTGGTAGGCAAACCCTCCAAAGCAGGGCTACCTGCATTCACCGTCTGGGGGGGAGGCTATACAAACATGAAAATACAGAGTTTAGCCCCACTTTGGCTGAGGATCTTCCAGGGTATCACAGAAAGTGCATGCAGGTGATTACTGAGAGAGAGAGAGAGAGACAGACACACACAGATACACACACAGAGGGAAACTGAGAAGAGATAAGAGGAGGGGGAAGGGAGGGGAGGGGAAGGTAAGGGAGAGACAGAGCCAGTGAATGTGAGAGATTCCAAAGGCATCTTTTTTCTCCAAAGAAAAGAGACACCATGCTAAGAATTGTCAATTACCCTCATGAGAAGACCTTTTCCAGCCTCCTCACTGGCCTCGCCTCCCAGCCCTTAGCCCCTACCCATCCTGCCTGCACCCGCCCCCCCAACTTATTTCCTAATTATCAGCTTCAGATGAGTGTGCCTTCAAGTTACTCAGGGAAAGAGAAATGAGTTCACTAATCCTACGGTCACCTTCCAAGAGGCCTATATGTCTCCTAAGGAGCAAGTTGATGCAATTTACACTATCTCTCTTCTCTCTGCCCTCATCGCTAAATTGTTGTATTTTTCATTTTCGTGTATCCTGAGCCTTCGAATCCATAGTAAGTAGGAGCTCAGAGTCCCAGAGGAATGAAGAGCCACTGATGTGCATACAATTGTGGTTTTTCCATTTTGCAGTAACAGAGAGGTTTTATAACAGATGCAAAGCCTTGTTTAAAGAAAAATGTGGGAGAACCCCAGAATTCTCCAAGCTCTTTTAGGAGTTTCTTTGGAAAATAAACAGAACTAAAGCAATTAAGATTTGAGTTAAGACATGGGAAGGAGGATGGAATGTGCTTATGAATCACACAATGGAGTGAGTGTTCCCTTCTGTGAATACCTGATTACCGAAAACCTATCAATAAATCACGAACAGGAATGCATTTTGTTTCAGTTCTTAGAAATCTGCAGGAAGTTCCTTTTGGCTCTAGATGCTAAGAGATGTTGCTGTATCTGGGGAATTTAACTGAGAGTCTGGAGCCAAGTTTGGGATGGATGGGAATGAGGGCTGGGAGGCTGATAGGGTTCTGACTTGCTCGTGGCCACGCTGGACCCCACCAGCCAAAGCCCACCTGTGGCCGAACCCAATTTGATGGTACCTGTGACAGCAGCGTGGATCCCATACACTGTGGGGAGGCTGGGAGGTGGGGTGTCTCAGTGAGAGGGTGTGGGAGTAGTTTATAGGATTTCAGTTTGTGTTGGGGGTTTGGGAGAGGGTCTAAGAAGGAAAGGTTGCTCTGGATGAATGCTGTTGGAAACCAGGCCACTGTTGTGTGATCGGATATTCTACTTTTTATTAGGAAGTAGAACAGAGCAGGTTAAAACTCTAATTGGTAAAGCAGCAGCTAGCTGAGACAGGGATGTGTGGTCATTTTTGTGGTTTGCATGTGCTCTTGTGTCTTTGCGCTTCGACCTGGTTACACAGGAGACATGTTTTGACTCCATCACAATCGCAGAATGGGCTTGTCTGACAGTGACAGCCGCCGTCATACCTGCTTTTTGCTTTCTCAGTCAGAGACCACATTCTTCTTCTGATCTCAAGGTGTTCGGGGTTTTATAACCTTGAGAATCCCTAAAAAGGTTATTTATTTATGTAATCTCTACACCCAACGTGGGGCCAGAACTCAACCTCAAGATCAAGAGTCGTATGTTCCTCCAACTGAGCCAGCCAGGCACCCTGAACCCCTTCCAATTTTGAACAACTTGGAATCCTATTTCTAGATTCTGGATTGGGATGACTTTTGACTGGAAGTCATCTTACAAGGCATGGAATCCAAGCACGTCTAAGGTTTAAATGCTTATTAAAGGCACAAACACCTGACAAGCAGCCTGACGTAGTGTAACAGGAATCAAACTCATCCTTCTTCCCTGTGTGGCCCCCACCCCATTTCATTTCCAAAATAAAAATACTGTCCAAATGAGAAGCCTCAGACATGTGATGACCACTGAGCATGTAAGGGAGACAAAAAAAAAAACAAAACAAAAACAGAAATTTTGATGATGAAAGGTAGCAAAACAGGCCACCCCAAATACACCGCTTTGTCATAGAAATTATTTTGAGCTGAAGGTAATTTAGAAGCAGCCAAAGCAGTTAGAGGCAAAGACTTCAGTAGAATTTTAGTTCTGAATGCTGTAGGGGAAATGCATTTTCTTTGGAATTATCCATTATGTGCATTTAAACTCTGCCAGAAAAAAAAAAACAACTGTTTTAATCTACTTTTTGTATTTAGTAGTTATTTGTGTAAATTAAAGTTTTTCCAGTTACATGGAAAAAAAAGGCACCTGGGTGGCTCAGTCGGTTAAGTGTCTGCCTTTGGCTCAGGTCATGATCCCACAGTCCTGGGATAGAGTCGCACATCAGTCTCCTTGCTCCCCTCTACCCCTCCCCACTCGTGCTCTCTCTCTCAAAAATAAATAAAACCTTAAAAAGAAAGAAAGAAAAAAGAAAAGCAGCCAACACAGGAAGAGCTCTTTACCTTCCCCCCTTTTTGCCTAAAGGCTGGATATTAATTCTTTTACTGGAGACTGACATTTACCAGTCCAGAGAGGAACCAGAAGAATCTACAGACTTTTCTCCATAACTTCCCTCCCTTCTGTTTAACTTCCCTTGGGGCCTAAATTTGTTTTCCTTTGTCCTGTCATCTCTCTGCAAATTTATTGTACTTTATTGAAGATGGTAAATAAGTTGGAATTCTAAGCTGCCGTTCAGACTTACTTTTCATGTGCACTGCTTGCATTAACTGTTTTTCTCTTGTTAATCTTTTTGTTAGAGGCCTAGCTGAAAACCCAAGATGGGGAGGGGTAAAGTTTGGCTTCCCCTACAATGATCTAGGGAGAAAGGGCAGGGGGCCCCCCACGACGTGCCCCTCTGTCATACTGATTATCTTAATTAAGTTACTTACAAAACAGCGAGTTCAAGGACACTCACACCCTCCTCCGTTCCACTAAAAGTAGGAAGCAAATCTCCCATATGAAAAATACCCTCCCTGTACTCAGTAAAAAGGCACCCACATCACCAGAGACTGGGGACTGGAGAAAGCCAAGAAAGAGGACCGGGGGGACTGTTCTCGACCCCAGGGCTCTGGCTCTCAGCAAAAACAGACATTGACGCGAGGCAAGGAAAGACTGAGGCAGTGTTTATTGGGGGCTTATGCTCCGGTACCAGGCAGGCAGCGCCGGGAACAAAGGCCCGGAAGGTTTGAAGGGGCTGAGGCAGCAAAGCAGCGACCTCCCAGGTGGGGCGGGGCGGGGCGGGGCGGCGACACGGGAAGCTGCGCGCAGGCGCAGTGGACGACACGCGTCTGCAGGCAGCACGTGACTCATTAGCATGTCAAGTCTCCGCCCCCGGCCGCCGCCGTCAGGATTGTGGCGAGGAGAGTGGGTGAAGGGTCAGCGCTGGGGTTTCCCCCGCGGCACAGGCTGGTTTAGTCCGGTTTCTCCTGCAGAGTTCCTTCCGGCAAACATCTCGCTTCCGCATCCCGAGATCGACTGCGATGTACTGCTCAAAAACGTGTGGTTCAGCCTCTTCTAAGGCGATGGGCACAGGGCAACGGGCTTTGTGGGCTGGAGCGCGGGGGGGGGGGGGTTTCCCAGACACAGCCTCTGTTCTAGCTCAGCCCCCCTGAGAGATTTTACCCTCCTTAGGAGTAAGGAGGAGGGGCCGAGGGTCTCATCTTCTGAAACTGCTTCCTGCTGAGCGGGGCGTTGTCCCTGTCCTACCCTGGAGGAGTAAAATCTCTCGCGGACTGCTCTAACGCCCTATAGGGACCTTGTTCCTCTTGGGACCCGGTAGGTGGGACCCTTGTGCCACCAGCAGTTTGACACAAACTTAACCAAAAGATTAAAGAGGCAGGGCCTGAATATTAACAAAGGAATGATGGCCACAAGAGGGCCCAGGAAGGGAGGAATCCCACAACGCTAGGCTCAGAGCCTCTACTTGAGTCCCAGAGTTTGGGCATTGTGATTATTGAACCCACGCAACCATCTGGTTCGTCTGTAAGGCTCCTGAATATTTAGCTCCACTTCCCCAGAGTTGTTGATGTATGTACAGCAAGTGTTGTTGACCACTGCACAGACACCCCCTTGTTTGGCCAGAAGATAATCTAGAGCTAACCGATTGTCAAGTACGACATTAGCCAAGGAATCCGGGGACTCCTGGAGGCCCTCGAAGCTGTCACCAGTGTTTGTGGCCAGGTTTTCTATGACCTGGGTAAGGTTTTTTAAGGTTGTTTCATGATAAGCAAACCCCCCCCCAGGGGGCAGCCAGTCCTACGGCTTCTCCAGTTGTTGCCAAGATGAGCCCGAGTGCTCTCTTTCGTCTGGTTTGAGAGGTGACGTTATATATAGTGGCAGCTAATCCTTTAGGACCCAATCGTCCCAGAGTGCATTCTCCCCGGAAGTGAACATTATCTACACATGAATAGGCCACCGCCCGAAGAGGCCAGGAGAAGGAGGAATTAGGGCTCCCTTCGTAGGGTAGTTTATTTTGTGGTGGACCGCAGAGAAAGAGATACCCAGGTGGGGTACAAGCTTGGCGGGGTGAAGAGGAATTAAACCAACTTCGTAAAAGGGGACCCCAGTTAGGTGTACTCTTGCATCTGGGGGACAGGGGCCCTCCATCCAGTGGCCCCCCACCAAGCTCTGAATCCTCTTCTATTCCCTCCTGGCTATTGAAGGCAGATGGGGTCTGATAGGTCAGTCTCCAGGAAGGGGTTGCTGTTCCTTTCCAGTATGTACAGGATAAATTAGGTTGGTCGCCTGGGGAGAGTAGAGATGAGTCCACACACCAGTGGGTCTGGTTGGGGCTACATGAAGAGCTTGAAGAGGAAAATGACATAGGATAAATGGAGGGCGAGCTTCCCATGTTGGTAAGGCAGGTATCTGTCCGGCAGGGGCAACAGGGCTGTCCTTGTTCTTGACAGAGAAGAGGCCGCTTAACTTGGAGACCAGTTTGGTTCCAAAAGTCTGTAAGTCTGACACACCTCATATCATCACGATCATTAAGTTCTACTACTAGAAGGGCTGTGCTTCTAACAGGACCAGAAGTCAAGGTGAGAGTAATATTCTCATTTATAGGTACAAACTGGAGCTTAGGAACCCCATCTTGTGGGTGAGGATGACAAATCCAACAATTAGAGAGATTATTTCCCGAGGCCACAATGCTAGAAAAGTTGACAATTGAGTTTTCTCTCCAGGTTCCCCCCGCTTTGTTATTTTCTTCCCAACTCATCCCCAGGAGAAGGGCCAAGAGAAGGATCCACTTCATCAGTCCCATCATTGGTTTTGACCTTCTAGACCCCGCAGGGGCAGAACGGGTCTTTCCCAGGGAGTGGAGGTGACCCGAAACAGTACTCACAGAGAAGAAAAAGTAAAACAAACGCAACAAAAAGCAAAGTCAGCAAGCCAAACCACCAAGGTATAATCACTTATCTGACTCTGAGGGTTGCTTCTTGAACAAGTATTTGAGGTCTTCCACAGGCTCACATGAGTAAGATGGTTCTGGGCCTTCCAGGTATTTCTGAGGATGTCCAGGAGAAAAAGGTTTTAGCCTGAAAAGATATACCCGGCTAGGGATTCCCTGGAGCTTAACTGCTGTTGGGGTGGCTAAAATCACTCAATAGGGGCCTTTCCACTTGGGTAGCAACTGATCTTCCAGGGAGCCCTCCTTCCAAGGAGGTTTTAAGGAGGACCTGATGCCCTGGATTAATTTGCAGAGGTGGTGGGGCGGGGGCGGGGGCGGGGGAGTCTCTTCTAAATTACCTCTAGAGGGTGCTGGTAGCATGTGATTAACATAATCCACAACAGCTTTTTGCACCTGTCCCAAATAAAATGATGCAAGCTCTGGCTTATTTTCCCATCTAGTAAAATACCGGGGGTGAGGAGGCGCCTCCCGTGTCATTTCAAACGGGCTGCATCTTAGGTTAGTCTTGGGGGCAGTGGCAATCCTGAGTAGTGTAATAGGAAGCAACTGGACCCAAGGCTCATGAGTTTCTTGACAAAGTTTTGCTACAGTCTTTTTTAGGGTATAAGTCATCTTTTCAATCTTCCCTGAGGAATGGGGGTGCCAGGGAGCATGCAATTTATAATTTATTCCCAGGGCCGCTGAAAGGCTCTGGGTGATTTTAGCTGTAAAAGGAGTCTCTCACTTTGGAGAGACTTAGAGACCCCGAACCGGGGAATTCTCTTTTAAGAGGGGATTTACAGACCTCGGTTGCCTTCCCAGACCGGTGGGGAAGGCTTGTACCCATTCAGTAAAAGTATCGACAAACACGAGGTGGTATTTGTAGCCTGCTCCTGGTGCAGCAGGGTAGACTACTTGCCCATCTTCCCTGGGATATGGCCCCTGCTGTTGGACTGGTATAAGAAGTGGGGACTGATTGGATGGGTCTGTAGTTTGTTTGGGGTGCGTTAAGTCACAGGCGAGGGTAACTTGTTTTATTGTCTAAGTCCCTATCCTGAAAAGACCTTTTGCACCAAGTCCCATTGGACGTCTCTTCCATAATGGGTGGCATCATGGAAATGTTGAATGAGCTTTTACTGCTGGGCTTCCGGAATGAGAATTTTGTCCTCTCTCATAAGCCACCCCATGCTTTGTTCTGTATATCCCTGTCTCTTTGCGTCCTCCTGTTCCAGCAGGGGGTTCTGTGGCTGGCCGGGGAACTCATGGTGGTAATCTGAGCTGGCTCCTGAGCTCAGGTGGCCTGTTTAAACAGCTGATTGGGGGTGCCTGGGCGGCTCAGTCCCTTAGACGTCTGCCTTTGGCTCAGGTCATGATCCCAGGGTCCTGGGATCAAGCCCGCCTTGGGTTCCCTGCTCAGCGGGGAGTCTGCTTCTCCCTCTCCCTGAGGCTCCCCATGCTTGTTCTCTGTCAAATTAATTAACTATTTAAAATAAATAAATAAACAGTTGATTGGTCAGCCTTATTACTTTCCTCGCTTACAGAGGTCCTGTCTTTTTGACAACTTTCACAATGGACTACAGCCACCTGACTGGGAAGTTGCACTGTCTTTAGGAGGGTGAAAATTGGGTCCTAGTGTTTTATTGGTGAATTCGTAGTTGTTAACATTCCCCTTTCTTTCCAGACGGCAGCATGGGGCATATGGTACAGGGAACCCATATTTTGAATCAGTATAGAGACTTCATCTTTTTCCTTCTCCCAACTGTGAGGCCTTAATTAGGGCTATCAGTTCAGGCTTTCGGGTGGGCGGAGCGTTGAGGTGGAAGAGCTCAAGCCTCTAAGACTCTACCTAGGCTCATTATCATGGAGCCTGCCTTCCAGACACCTCCCTCCGCAAAACTTCTCCCGTCCCTAACCGACACCCTATCTGGATGGTCAACGCATTTGTCTTGAAGGTCAGGTCTGGTAGAATATGTCTGTTCCATTGTCTCCATACCCTGATGCTGGAGACCCTTACCTTCTGCAGATGGGAGCAGGGTAGCAGGGTTTGGTCTGGCATACTTTTCAAATAACATCCAGGAATCTAGCGAGAGGGCCTGATACTTCGTTAGTCTTCCTCCAGTCAGCCAGTGGTGCCCTTTACTTTCTAATACTGTCTGAACCTGATGGGGAGTTACATGTTGACTCAGGGTCCGCTTAGAGGCCTCACTCACTAAGAGAGCTGGGCTATGCCAGCAACTGGATCCAGTTATTTTGAAAAATAGGCTACCAGTCTCTGATCAGGGCCCAGCTTTTGAGCTAGGACCCTCAAAGCAATCCCCTGCCTCTCATGGACATGGAGGTAAATTGTGCAGGGGCCCCACCCAACTCAGTTTTCAAGGCTTTAAAAAGGCCCACTGACATCAGTCTGTTGTAGGGGTCCCCTTTCTCCCCGCCCCCCCTTCAAGGCCGATAAGGGGCTTCACCATTAGGCCATAATTAGGGAATCAGATGCAACAGGGCTCTGCCATATCCAGAAAGCCACAGAGTCTGTGGCTTCTGGTTTGGGGAATGGGCAAGGCGCTGATGGTCCTCTTGGGATCCATGGCCCAGTGTCCGGATGAAGCCCAAATATTGGCCCTGTTGTTGTGATATGTGGGCTTTTGATGGGGGAACCCTGTATCTTCTCTTAGTAGAAAATTTAAAGTTTTTACAGTATTCTGGTCAGAGGCCTGCTTGGTCAAACTGGCTATTAACCAATCATCAACATACTGTAAGAGGATCCCATGTCTCACTTTTAATCCCTGTAACTCTCTTGCCGGTACATTTCCAAATAGATGGGGGTGGTCTCTAAAGTCCAGGTGTACTAAGTAGTCCCTTGAGTACCAGGGGTTTTTCATTCAACGACAAGTAAATATTGACTTTCCTCATGAAGGAATATGCAGAAAAAGGCATCCTTCAGGCCCGGGGCAGTGGAAAACTGAGCACTGCCAGGAACCTGGGTAAGCAGAGCATACCGGTTGGGTGCTCTTGGGTGTAGGGGAGCAACTCCTTTATTTACAGCCCTCAAATCCTGTGCAAAGCAAAATTCTCCTTTGGGCTTCCTCACTGGGAGGATTGGGGTATTACATGGGGATGGACAAGGTTTGATCAGTCCATACTTGAGAAATTTTGAAATTAATGGCTGGATTCCTCTGAAAGATTTACTTTTTATGGGATACTGTTTTTTCCAAGGACAGCGTGCACTGGGTTTTAACTTTATATGAAGGGGGAGACATTTTTTGCCTCACCGAGATATGAGTATCCCACACAGATGGATCTCCTTGGTTTTGTGTTCAGAGCAATATTTGAGGGCTCAAACCTGGGACCATCCAGTGGTGCCAGGGAGATGAGAGTGTGGGGGCAGGGGACACCCAGGTTGGGCTCAACCCACCAGAGGGTCCTCCAAGGACCCTGCAGGGGACCAACACCGGGGAGGTGAGAGTCAGGGGACAG
>NC_058410.1:143714633-143743513 GCF_002201575.2 Neomonachus schauinslandi | reverse complement strand
GACACCCAGGTCGGGCCCAACCCACCAGAGGGTCCTCCAGCCTGCAGAGATCAACACCGGGGAGGTGAGAGTCAGGGGACAGGGGACACCCAGGTCGGGCCCAACCCACCAGAGGGTCCTCCAGCCTGCAGGGGACCAACACCGGGGAGGTGAGAGTCACGGGACAGGGGACACCCTGGTCGGGCTCAACCCACCAGAGGGTCCTCCAGCCTGCAGGGGACCAACACCGGGGAGGTGAGAGTCTGGCGGCAGGGGACACTCGGCCCCGGAACGCGGGACCAGAAAACCTCCTTCCGCCGGAGAAATTCAGGCCGAAGTGAAGACGGAGAGGCAAAACGAAGCGAAGCCGTCGGCGGGGCCTGGCAGGAGGGGCAGAGTCGCTGAGGCCGGAGGCAGAACTTACCGCCGCCGAGACGCCGAACTAAAGCTCCAGGCCGCTCATCAGTCCCAAGGGTCGGAGGGGCTCCATTGGCCGTCCGCCGGCTCCGGCTCCTCGGGGACTCACCGGGGCTCCCTCCTGGGGTCCCTGCGTGGTGGCCGGAATACGTTCCGACCCCAGGGCTCGTTGGCTCTCAGCGCAAACAGACACTGACATGAGGCCAAGAAAGATGCACGCAGCGTTTATTGGGGGCTGCCACTGGGAGCAGAAGTCCCGGCCGGCTCCCGGAGCGACCGCGCTTTGCAGAGGAGCTGAGGCGGGAAAGAAGGGGCGCCCGGCTCGCAGGGGCGCCGAGCCGGGAAGCTGCGCGCAGGCGCAGTGGGCGGCACAGGCTCCTACCTGCCCCGCGTGTCTCATTAGCATGTCAAGTCTCCGCCCCCGGCCGCGAGCGTCAGGATTGTCACGAGGAGAGAGTGGGTGAAGGGTCAGCGCTGGCGTCCCCCGCGGCACAGGCTGGTTTAGGCCGGTTTCTTCGGCCGACTTCTTTCTGGCAAACATCCCGCTTCCGCATTCCTATGAGATATACCGCTCAAAAAAAACCCAACACGATTGCTCAGCCTTTTCTTCTAAGGTGACACGCAGGGAGCCATGGGCTTTGTGGTTAGGGCGGGGGTGGGGGGTCCAAACACAGCCTCTGTTCTATCTCGGGACCGCTTTTGATGGCAAAGTTAGGAAGGGTCTCCTGGAGGAAGTGATGGTTTGGGGGAGACCTGAGGACTAGGAAAGAATCAGCACATTTGGGGGCCATCTGCCCAGGGCCCCCGCGTGACTCACCTCCTCCTAACCCCACTCATCCCCCTTCTCATTTCCCATCTTAAGTTGGTTTGGAGGAATTTAAATGCCTATCCCAAGTGTTTGATTTTATTTATTTTACAAGTGATTTCCCACAGTATACCCTCCAGCCCACCCACCACCCCTCTCTTCACCAACACTCACTGGCCTTTTTCTCAGAATGAAGGTCAGGGTTGAGTTCGGCATAAGTGAAAGCGTCTAAAAGATATACAAACCTGCTCAAAGCTTTATTGTACAGAATGCTGAAAGACTGTAAGGCTGTAAGTTGCTTAAAATCAGCATAAGAGTTATTAGTGACAGAGGGAAGCTGAAGGGACTGCTTTTTAGGAAGACTCCATTTCTGCTGTTTCTCTGGTAAGCCCCATGTACTCGTGTTCTGTATTTCACCTTGCATCTGAGTAAACCAAAGAAGCTCTGTTCCCACTCCAAGACGGAGGCAAGAAAGTGCATCATTCTGAGTTTCCTCCTAGGCCCCCATATGCCTGATAACATCTGAGAAGAAGTGGGCCGAGCATGTTTCAGGACACTAGCTTCCAACAAACCTCGGTTTTCACTGGTGTCAACATCCCCGACCTTTGGGGTTTTATAGAATAACACCAGTCGCCTTTGATTGGACCCTACCTGGATTCCTTAAGGAACATGCACCCTGGACCCCTTTCCAATATAAGCTCCTAACAGACACTCCCTTCTCTGAGTCCCCAGACTCTCTGTCTGCTATATTGTATCACTTACACTACTCAGTTTACTGCTCTCGCTTTTTCCTGGCTTGCCTTCGATTTCTATGCTGCTCAAAGCCCAGGACCCTCTTGGCGGGTCTTTGGACCCACCGGGACTTCACACCTGGCCTGCCTACTCATGAGCAGCACTGGTTTCCCAACTGGACTTGCAGACCTGTGCTTTTGGTTAAACCTGTTCAAATAATACTGTAACAAGAGAACCAAAAATAAAAACAACACATACATGTTAATAACCCAGTCTTCCATCTTACCACGTCAGCTATTTCAGCGCCCCATACTTTCCAGAGGTGTCCATGTGTCACTGCTGTAGTTTTTAAATACTTTTTTTCAGCCCACTTTCTACAATTGGATTACTACCATTTAAGCCATCACTTTAGATACCTGACTCCGTTCCAGGATCCTCTATCCCAGTTCTCAACCTATGATTTGCAGATTTGGGGGGGGTGGGGTGGTCCCTGATACACTTTCAAGGAGTCTGCAAGGTTAATACTATTTACATAACAATAATAATGACATTATTTGTTTTTGCTCTCATTCTCTCACTACTGTACAATGAAGTTTCTAGAGATGACCTGGCCTATGATACCCCAACACGGAGTACAGACACACATGTGAGGGTCCAGACCATCTCTAGTAAAAGCCAGATATTAGATTTGCAAAAATGTCAAAGAATGCCACATTTCTCAATAAAATTTATTTTGCCTTGGAAACAAGTTATTTTCATAAAACACGTTTTTATATTAACTTACAATGGGTTTATTATTGCTATCTTAATATAAATTATAAATACATTTTTAAAATGTCTGTTTCCATCTTCAATGCCATAGATATTGACAGATATAACCCAAATGCTCTTTGGGGTCCTCAATAATTTTTATTTTTTTATTCATTTTTAAAGATTTTATTTAGCAAGAGAGAGAGAGCAGGAGGAAGGGCAGAGGGAGAGGGAGAGAGAAAATCTCAAGCAGACCGCTGAGCACAGAGCATGCAGGGGCTCGATTTCACACCCCTGAGATCAAGACCTGAGCCAAAACCAAGAGTTGGACACTCGACCGACTGCACCACCCAGGGGTCCCTCTCCATAATTTTTAATGTCTAAAGGCAGCCTGAGGTCAAAAAGTGGGAAAGTGCTGCTTTCTCCACTGAACCTGAACCCGGGGATCCACCTGGTTCAGTACTCACCTGCTCAGCTAAGACCCTAGACTTCAGGCCACACTCAGTAACTGAGTACTGACTCCCAGTTTATTTTGGGGACACCTGAGGTAGGCCGAGATGTGTCTTCATCCTTCTCCAGCTCAGTTCTAGGCTGGGAGGGCTTTGCTGTGTGGTCTGGAAAGCTCAGGGGAGGGGTGGAAATGGACCGTCAGCCCCTGTGCCCCTCGGCTGTGATGGCGAGGCTCCCACCCCCCTGGCAGCTTCCTCTGTCCCTGACCTCCGGCGGTGGCTTCCCTCCCCTCACAGCATGCTGTGTCCAGATGCCCCCACCCTGAGTCCACAGCGTCTGACATCAACCTGAGCGTCAGGCTCAATGTGTCACTCTGATGGGAGAGCCTGTCACTTTCACACACTCTTCATGGGTGGGAGCCATGTGGCAGCCCCTCTCTGAGGCTGGACCCTGCCCCATGGTTCCCAGCAGACGAGTTACTAAAGCAACAGCCTACTGAGGGGCGGATGGGGCTGGGCCTGAAGCGGGTGTCGGAGGGGCTTCTGGAGGAGGTTCTTCCGTGTGTGCACCGGGAAGGAGGGCCTGTTTCCTTCCGGGGTGCTGTGCAGAGATGGCCAAGGCTTCTCTACTTGGCTCTGAGGCCAGGGCACTGTTCGTGGGGGCTGTGACGGGTCCCTGTCCTGTGGAGGATCAGGCCGCCCTCAGGCACCAGGATCCCCCGCGCCCCTGTGAAGGCTGGGCAGATGAAGAGGGGGCTGTCATCAGACCCCAGCCTGAAGAAGGGTCTCAGGGGCTCAGAAAAGGGTGAACGGGGACATGTGTAGATGTGTGATCTGTCCCTCATGTTATAGAAGGAGATATCTCCAGCTTCGTAGTCCAGGAAGACGCCCACCCGACGAAGACGCTCTTTCAGGGGAAGAATCCTCTCAGGGGAAGACAGGACCCGGTACTGGTTTCCAAACATCTCCAGGGTCCAGAAGCCATTCTGGGGAACCAGTAGGGCCTCCCCTTTCCTCTCAACACTGTCTCTGCAAACCCCCACAGCCCACACCATCACGTTTTCGACCTCCACCTCCCAGTAATGCCTCCCTGAGGAGAAGCTCTCCAGGCCCAGGACACAAGGCCGGCAGTCGAATCTCTCCGGGTTGTCGGGGACACTCTGCCTGGAGGGGCCTCTTCTCACACTTCTCCCGTCCTCCGTCAGGAAGAGCTCAGGATGAGCAGTGTCCGGGTCTAGGACCACGTCGGCTGCAGAAGAAGTCTCCAGTTTAGGCCTGGGGTCTCAGGAGATGGTGCTATTCCTGGACCCCGGGGAGGTCCCAGAAAGGTGGTGGGAGATCCCTGTGTGGCGGCCTTTTCCATGAAGGGCCCTTGATCCCAATTCCCAGGCAGCTAGCTCACAGAAGTCCTAAGGCTGTACTTCTGCCTCCTGGGTGACAGGAGCCTGGCCTCAGATAGGGGATCATCAGGGGTCTAAAAAGGTGGATAGTTTAGCAAAGGAACCAAAATTCATGGCTCCCGCTTTCTCTCAATTTTCTCCGCTCTGTCCCCTTTTCTATTCAACACATATGGTCTCTGGGACTCTCTTTAGTTAGGAACGTTCCAGTTTGGTTTAAACCAGCAAAGAGGCCCATCCTGCTCCCTCTCCCAGTGAAGCAATTAATGCCAATTTTCCCCTGCAGATTCCTGGGTAGTAAAAGCTCCTTTCATTGGTTCTCCGGATTCCATCAGTTTCACCAGGTGACAACTGATTTAAATGACTCCCAAGGGCACCCTTCCCAGGAGAAAAAGGGAGGGTCATGTCTCCACAACCTGCTTCTGCATTAACAACATGGGTCTGACGCCTACGTCTCTGCCCTCTCGGGAAGTAGGAAAGGCTTCGGACCCCTGACATTCTGCAGATCTCCCACCTACAGTTACTACTCAGCTGATCGACATTTCTGTCACGTGAACGTGATTTTCTCCTCTCCCCACGTTGTTGACATGTCTGACTCTGACAGTTCTGAAATTCACCTAAAGAGGAAAGGTTCGAGTACCACAGTATCTGGTAAAGCCTGGATTGCTTGGTGCTTTTGAGCAGAAGGGGAGAAATCATAAGATGCGAAGTGCTCATTAGGATGAGGAATTCGGATCCTATGCTCTCTCTCTTGACCAACCCCCTCCCCTCACAGGCCATTCCCAGAGCATCAGTGTTCCCCAGGAGCAGAGAGGTGTTTCCGGACACCTAAGCATCCCCCCCTTGAATTGGGTGTGGGGAAGCTTATTGCTTTTCCATCACTTGGTTCTCCAATTGTGCAGAGTCTATACCATCTCCCAAATTAATCCAGGATCCAAAGAGCAACAACTAAAATGTAAATGTATGGTAAAGCTCTGGTAATGATAGATAAAATTATGCTAAACAAGAGGACATCCTCAGGAGCTGTGGGGATTCCCTGATGGCAGAGCTGGCACCCAGCGCTGCGGCTCACCCCAGCCCCTCCGCCTCCCAGCACCCCCTGCCCATCTCCTCTAATACGCCCTGCTGGCTGCCAGGGGGCAGACGCCTGAGCTCGGAGGGCGTGTCCAGGGCGCTCACCGGCCTGTAGCAGGGCTCGTCTCCATCCTGCAAGGGGACAGACACACAGAGGAGCTGCAGGAGCTGCTGGCAACCGAGCAGAGTGCACACCTGCATGGACTACTTCAGGAAATGGTACACTTACGTAATTCTTCTTGAAGTTGCTCTGAAAAAGAAACAGAAACCAATTCAGGTCCTCAATAGAAGAAATCAGAGAATTTGAGTTTGTGTTAAACGAGGGAGGGTGGGTCCTTCGTGATCACCCCTGTCCCCCGCTGCCCCTGCCTCTGGAATTGTCAAGATTCCAGAGACAATCGATGCACCGGAGGCTGGATGTTATCACTGCTCATTAGGTTTGCATTGGTTCAGAGCGTGGGGCTGAGTCTGCAGAATGGGAGCAAGCAGGTGGGAGGGTGAGTCCCTGGTTGCCATGGGTCCGGGCCCCTTGCTGTGGCCTCTGTCCATTTCCTCCCTGTCCCCAGGCTTCTAGCTGCCAGAGCCGTGGCCCTGTGGGACCTATCCTCCTACTCTTTTACCTTTTATTTGATGTTCTTTCTCTTTTTCCGCATGGTCTGTCTCCAATTCCTTACATGCAATTTCCTTCTCTTCATTTTCAACCTCTTTTCCCCTGTGGAGTTTCCTGATGAGACAGATGCTCCCGGTGGTGAAGAGGAGCAGAGAAGGCAGGATGACAGCGAGGCCCACCGTCCAGGGAAAGGTGCCGGGAGCAAAGGATTCTGAAAAGGGAGCCAGGAGAGTCCCATTCAGTGAGAGAAAGGAGAGCCCGGATGAGAGGGCCCCTCACGATGCCCTTGGGAAGGGCTCCCTGGGGTCCCTGCTCTGTGAGCTTCTTTCTCAGAAACCCCAGAGACCCTGGCTCTGCAAGGGCTCATCCCACAGGAATTGCCAGGGCTGGGGGCCCAGGAGCCAAAAAAGCAGGAGCCCCTGAGGCTGCCATGGGAAGGACCAGGGTGAACACGGCTCACCAGCCACCACTGAATCACCACAGCCGCCACCCAGTCACCACCCCTTCTTGCCCGAAAGATTGCAATTCCCCGCTCCCTGCTTCGTCTACACCCTCTGCAGTCTGTCCCCCGCACAGCAGCCCGAGTGAGATCCTGTTACTTCTCTGCTCAAAACCCTGCAGTGTTTCCTATGTCACTCAGACTCCCTCAACAATCCTTGCCTGCACACCAGCCAGACCTGTCCCTTGGGGTTCCTTGAAGCTGTCCGACATGCTCCTGCCTCAGGGCCTTTGCATGTGCTGTTCCTACTCCCTGGGTTGCTTGGTTCTCAAGTATCTGCACGGCTCATTCCTCACTTGCCCAACTGCCATCTTTTCAAGTGAAGACTTCCCTGACCATCCTATTTATAATTACAACTCCCCCTTACTCCAGCACTCCCTGTCCCCTCCCCCAACTAAGTTTTTCTACAGTATTTACCTCCATCTGATATAATCTGCAGATTAATTATTTCACTTACTGCTCTCTGCCACCCTAGAATGTTAGCCCCATGACGGCAGGGATCTTTATGTATTCTGTTCACTGATTTATCTTCAGTCTCGAGAACAATGCCTTGAATGTAGGTGATACTTGTTAAGTATTTGTTGAAGGAATTCGTGCATGTCTGTAGATAGAGAATCCCTCCCACCCTTCCCTTGAGAAATGCCATGGGCAGGAAGGGAGAGATTCAGCAGGCAGCCCTCTGGGTGTAGATAGACACTCGGCCAAACCACTCTCCATTTATGATTGTTCTAAATGTTTTAAAAATGGCTGCAGGGGCACCTGGCTGGCTCAGTCAGGAGAGTGTGTGACTCTTGATCTCAGGGTGTTATGAGTTCGAGCCCCACGTTGGGTGTAGAGATAATGTAAATAAACTTTTAAAAAAATGCTGCAGGATAAGGACTGTGACAGAGAGACAACTCTCAGAGAAGACTTTGATTTTCCCCTTGAGGCAAGACAAAGGGAGAGTCTTCCAGTTCTTCGGGGCTCAGGGCCCTTCCACCCCACGCTTCTATCTCCCCATCCCCGTTCCAGGCTCCGCTCTGTCTGTCTGAGGACCTTGCCTCGGCATGATGAGCCTCCAGAGGGCAGGGAACCAACCTGGGATGAAAATCACAGTTTCCTTCTCCTGGCCAAGCAGGGTGTTGTTGACGGAGCAGGATGTGTTCCTCACACGGCAGTCCCTGATGACCACGGCCGTGGTGACCATGAAGAGGCCGTCTGCGTCCGCCGTGTAAGCCTCCTCCAGGGCCGGCATGATCGCACCGAGAGGGTCCCTCCACACCGCACGGGGCTCCGGGAACCAGCCTCTGGACGTGCACTCCAGCCGCACGCCTCCATCCTCCTGGCCCTTCATTCCAGTGAGGGGCTTAGAGCCCAGGCCTGGGGACAGAGACCAGGGAGCAGCTAAAAAGGCAATGGCGTCCTAGCCTAAGTGTCTTAGATCAGCTCTCCCCGGGGAGAGCCAAGGGATGGAGGAAGGCAGCCAGGGGCCAGTGGCCGGAGAAGCGGGTTGTTCGCGTTCAATGCCTTCCCACAGGACTCCTGCTGTGAAAGGAGTGAGGAAAGGAAGGATGCAGGAGAGGAAGGAAGAAGACCCCGGCGTTGCACAACATCAGGAGACCAGTATGCCAATACATCATGAGGTCTCTGAGGGCACTCGGCTTTGTGCTCCACCCGTGACCCCATCACAGTGACGCGCATCCGTCTGTCTCCTACCGAGTGACTGTGGGTTTGGTTGTCTCACTTCTGGGTGAGTGCGTCTGCTCTGACCTGAAACAAGCAGGTTGCGGATTTCACTTTCCGTCCTGCGGGCACTTCTCAGCAGCGCTGGTCTCCCGAAGCTCGAAGCTCGGGAATAATCCGATAAGGACAGAAGCCTGCTGGGCCAGGTGGAATCGTGGGAAACTTTGTGACCTCAAGACGTTGTCCCTGCTCTCCCGGCTTAGGGCTGCACGTGACACAGGTCATCAGGAGTGGTTGTTTTTAGGAGAATGGACAGAACTAGAATGCAGAACCAACCCTTACCCCAGTTCAGAGACGTGTACCTCCCAGGGGCTCAGTCAGCCAGAGGATGTCCTTAGATCCCTTCACAGCATCTACCACTTAGAAAGATCTGGGTGCTCCTGGGATCCTCGGGATAACGTATCACCTCCTCAATGTCAGCAGAACATCACAAAAAATCCTGATTCCAGGCTCTTCCCAACTTACACCGTCTATAAAAGAATCTCTAATAAAAGAGAAGTCTGGTTCAAGACCTGTTAAGTGCACGGTCCTAGAAGACTTCTGCCCCTTCAGCCAGGGGTCTAGTGATCATCCAAAGTTCTTAATTAAATTAAATTTTATTTTAGAACAGCTCAACAAAATAAAATTCCTGTTTATTATTGGACAACATTGTCTCATCCAAATTTCTTTAAAAAAAAAAGATTTTATTTATTGAGGCGCCTGCGTGGTACAGTCAGTTGAGCATCCGACTCTTGGTTTCAGCTCAGGTCGTTATCTCAGGGTCCTGAGATCGGGCCCTGCGTGGGCTCTGCACTTAGCATGGAGTCTGCTTGTCCCTCTTACTCTGCTCCTACCCCTGCTCTCTCTCGCTCTCTCAAATAAATAAATCTTAAAATATTTTATTTATTTGAGAGAGAGACAGAGCAAGCACGAATGCGGAGCAGGCAGGGAGGGAGAAGCAGGCTCCCCGATGAGCAGGGAACCCAACTGACGACTCCACTCAGGGCTGGATCCCAGGACCCTGAGATCAAGATCTGAGCCAAAGGTAGACGCTTAACTGGCCATAGGCGCCTCACATCCAAACTTCTTAATTCCTTTGTTAAGGCAATCCCAAAAATTAAAAGACAAAATGAAGACAAATTAAAAGACAAAAGACAAAATTAAAGCAATCATGTAAGTCTTAGCGCTACCAGCTCCATCTGATTTTTGCCAAGAAGAAATAAACAAAAAACAAAAAAACAATTGGACACTGAAAGGCTCAGGCAGAAACTCTGAAGTGTGATAAGACTCAAAAGAATTCAAGTTGGAAGGAAATTCTACAAAATGGGGTTCCATGGGGTTCAGTCAAGGCAAGTTTGAGACAATAGACTTAAGGACAAAATCAACCAGCCAATGAACCAAACAAACAAAAAACATAAATAAACATTCTACGACTCAGTTCAGACTGGGGCGGGCCTGGCCAGGGTCATGTTTACAGGGAAAGAACAGAGGGTTCCTGCCACATACAAACCCATCCTGGTCAGCCGTGCAGTGCTGCTATGAACAGAGTCAGGACACCAGGGTTGAGAAACCCTCCTGCCACAATATTTCAGTCTAACGCTCTCCCAACTGAGCTATTTCGGCTGCTAATATTTCAATATGTTCTATTAATCACATACAAGGTTGCCCTTCTAGGTGACAAAGATGGCGTCTCCTACCATCTGTGAATTGAGGTCCCCTGGGGAGGCCACCCTGTCCTCTAAGCCTTACTTCCATTGGTCTCATCGACTGAAATGCCATTGATTTAGGTGTATCTTAAAGGCTCTTCCAGCCTTCAAACGTTTCTTTTAAAGTATAATAAACTGGCCCTGAGAATGAGGTCATACCTTAAAACCATTATTAATAAACACCTAGGGGGCGCCTGGGTGGCTCAGTTGGTTGAGCGACTGCCTTCGGCTCGGGTCATGATCCTGGAGTCCCGGGATCGAGTCCCGCGTCGGGCTCCCTGCTCGGCGGGGAGTCTGCTTCTCCCTCTGACCCTCCCCCCTCTCGTGCTCTCTGTCTCTCATTCTCTCTCTCTCAAATAAATAAATAAAATCTTTAAAAATAAATAAATAAAAAATGAACACCTAGAAATCCTGGTTTGTATGCCACTTCTATTCTAAAGCCTTGCCCAAGTCCTCTGGTCAAATTCTCTCGTTTTCCTGTGGGGCCAACAGGCTTGATCCTTAATCATGCTTTAATGAAATCATCTGGACAAGTCACTCACTCTCACTACAATTAGTATTTGGAGAAAGGGAAAAAAGGCAAAATTACTATCTATTGAGACAAGGGACGTCCCTATGTTGTCCCCATGCGGTTCCTGACAGTGGCTCTTCTCACTCTCAGAGTCAGTTCGATGACAGAGTCTGTGGGCCCCTCTCTGGACCCCCGGTGCGGGGTGCTGTGCTGGGACTCCACGTGGGGTCCTCTGAGCCCCCGAGGGGTACAGCTCACTCTCTCACTTCGTTCTGGTTGTGCTCGATTTCCATCCTGTCAGGGAAGCTATTCTCCCCCAGCCCCCCTGCATTCTCAAGCCCTCTCTGCTTTATTTTCTCTGCAGTGCTCACCACCATCTAAGATGCAGTTTAATTAAATATTGTATTGATTGGGCGTCTGGGTGGCTCAGTCGGTTAAGCGACTGCCTTCGGCTCAGGTCATGATCCTGGAGTCCCGGGATCGAGTCCCGCATCGGGCTCCCTGCTCAGCAGGGAGCCTGCTTCTCCCTCGGACCCTCCCCCCTCTCATGTGCTCTCTCTCTCTCTCACTCTCTGTCAAATAATAAATAAAATCTTTATAAAAAAATAATAAATAAAGTTTCATTGGGCGCCTGGGTGGCTCAGTCGGTTAAGCGACTGCCTTCGGCTCAGGTCATGATCCTGGAGTCCCAGGATCGAGTCCCGCGTCGGGCTCCCTGCTCGGCCGGGGGTCTGCTTCTCCCTCTGACCCTCCTCCCTCTCGTGCTCTCTCTCGCAAAAAAAAAAAAAAAAAAAAAAAAAATATTGTATTGATTGGCTGTCTGCACTCTCCAGAACGTGGGCGCCATGAGGGCAGGAACCTTGGTGTATTTTCTTCACTGCTTCCACCTCGGTTACTTGGAATAGTGACTTGAACATAGGAGCGGTTTCTGAAGTATTTGCTGAATGAACTTACGAATGTCTGTGATGCAAGGGGGCCCAAAGAGAAATTTTCCCACTCTGAATTTTTTTTTTTGCCTTTTTAAATGTGTTTATTGAAAATTTAAAAATATATTGTGGCTCACATTTGTGGCATCTATTTTATTGCTAATGGACTGTACAGCTTTAGATTAACATCCCCATGTGTCATCCTGATTGCCTCCAGACTCTCGATAGTTTAAACTCACTCTAAAACATTTTTCTTTTTTTTTTTTAATGCTTTAACATTCTTTTTTTTTTTTTTTTGGAAGATTTTATTTATTTATTTATTTATTTATTTATTTATTTATTTGACAGAGAGAGACATAGCGAGAGAGGGAACACAAGCAGGGGGAGTGGGAGAGGGAGAAGCAGGCTTCCTGCCGAGCAGGGAGCCCGATGTGGGGCCTGATGTGGGGCTCGATCCCAGGACTCTGGGATCATGACCTGACCCCAAGGCAGACGCTTAACGACTGAGCCACCCAGGCGCCCCCTCACTCTGAAATTTTGATATCAGCTATATATTTGTTTTTCACTCAGTTTATAACTATTTATTAAGCACCTACTAGGTGTCAGGCAATCTGCTCAATGCTGGAGATAGAGTGGTGAATAATTGCTGTTGTTTGTCAGATCCTGATGGGTTCTGGTTGAGATTTGGATAATAAAGCTTAAAAAAAAAAAAAGTCCAGTAACAAAAGCCTGCAAAGGTACTCTCAGGGTACTCAAAAATTTTCAGTTCTCCTGGGCACATAGTTGGGACTGTAGTTCCCCTCTCCTGTACCAGGAGGCATAACCATGCGACTTGGTTTGGTCAACGAAATACGAGTCTAAAGAACATGGAGCAGTAATGATTTGCCAGGCTCTCTTTCCCTCTGCTAAGGTGAACTGCAAAGCTCCAGATCCCTGAGTGAGGTCCGTGTGGACTAGAGCCCCACCTGACTCACGAGGACATGTTTCACGTGTCAGAAATAGACCTTTGTTCTTTTAACCTACTGGGTTCCGAGGGCTGCTTGTTACCAGAGCATCTCCTTGCATGTCCTGACTAACACACACATCAAAGACGATTAAAAACACGGCCTGACCACAGGCTCGGGGAAAAGGTTAAAAAAGCAGATCTCAGGCTCAGAATGGAGATAGCGTGATATGATGACCACTTACAGCTTTAGGGAGCAGATTCATCCATTCAGTTGCTATTTGTTGAGCAGTTCTTACGCCCCAGACTCTGTTCCAGACATGGGCTTACAAAAGGAGCAAAACAGTAAACATCCTTCTAGCCGAAGAGACAAAACACACAAGACAAGTAAGTAAAATTCACATAGAAGGCTATGGGAGCGGAGGGGAAAAGGCAGGAAAGGGAGTGAAAAGGGTCCAGGATGGGGGTTGATCCTCCCAGTTGTGGGAAACTGACTAGAAAGAAGAAACGGTGGGGTGTCTGGGCAGCTTGGTTGGGTGGCTGCCTTCAGCTCAGGTCATGATCTCGGGGTCCTGGGATTGATCCCAGAGTCAGGCTTCCTGCTCGGCAGGGAGTCTGCTTCTCCCTATGCCTCCCCCCCGCCCCCCCCGCCACCGCCCCGGCTTGTGCTCTCTCACTCTCTCAAATAAATAAATAAAAATCTTTTTAAAAAAAGAAAGAAGAGATGGATTGAAATCAAATGTGAAAAACTTGTCTTTGGACTTGATGAAAAATGTATGGAGCATCCTATGCTATTGGTAAGAGTGTATATTAGCACAAGCATTTTAGAAAACAAATTTATAGTATCTATTAAAGAAGAAGAGAGGGGCACCTGGGTGGCTCAGTTGGTTAAATGTTTGCTTTCAGCTCAGGTCATGATCCCGGGGGCCTGGGATGGAATCCCGCATCGGGCTCAGTGGAGAGCCTGCTTCTCTCTCTCCCTCTGCTACGTCCCCTGGCTCATGCTCTCCCTCTCTCTCAAATAAGTAAATAAAATATTTTTTAAAAAGATTTAATTTATTTTTTGACAGAGAGAGAGACAGTGAGAGCAGGAACACAAGCAAGGGGAGCGGGAGAGGGAGAAGCGGGCTTCCCGCTGAGCAGGGAGCCCACCATGGGGCTCCATCCCAGGACCCTGGGATCATGACCTGAGCTGAAGGCAGATGCTTGACCGAATGAGCCACCCATGTGCCCAAATAAAATTTTTTTTTTTTTAAAGAGGAAGAGAAATATTTCTCATTATACAGCACTTCTAGGAACATGCTTCAATTGGGAACTTTGAGAATGGGCACATTATGAACTGAATTATGCCCCCCTCCATTCCTAACCTCCAGTACCTTAGGATGTGAAGAAGATACCAGTACATACAGAGAAAGATACCCAGGATGTGTCCACACAGAGAAAAGGCCATGTGAAGACACAGTGAGAAACTGACCATCAGCAAGCCAAGGAGAGAAACCTCAGGAGAAGCCTGATCTTCCTCCAGAACCGTGAGAAAATACATTTCTGATGTTTAAGCTGGTCTGTGGTATTTTGTCAGGAGAAGGCAGTGTTCTATTTGTTGATATGAGTAGTGGTCACATGGGTTACAGTTCATAGTGATTCAGTAATCTGTACATTAATGTTTTATAAGTTTTTCTGGATGTGTATTATAATTCACAATGAAAGTGTCTAATTCTAAAGCAAGTCGCTGAGCAAGACCCTTGGAGATCTCTAAGTAGGCATGAGAATTATCTGTAGCAGTTAAAGGCTACAGCGGAGCTCTGTGTGCGCTTCTCAGGAATTGATGCCCACAGCCTGGCAGGGCAAGCCCACTCATTTGGTCCTTGGGCAGGAGGAAGCCACCTTCCCTGTTTATTTCTTTTTAATATTTTATTTGACACCGAGAGAGGGAGAGAGCGAGCACACGCAGAGAGATCAGCAGGCAGAGGGAGAGAGAGAAGCAGGCTCCGGCTGAGAAATGAGCCAGGACCCCGGGATCACGACCTGAGCCGCAGGCAGACGCTTCACCGATGAGGCACCCAGGCGCCCCGCCACCTTCCCTGTTTTAAAATCTGCTGGGCTGCAGTGGGCCTGAGGTTAGGAGAGAAACTTTCCTAAGGGTCACCCGGAAAAGCAACGCAGCAAAATGAAAGGACACACCTGCCACCATCAGGCGCACGATGGCCTCGTCGTAGGATCTGCCTTCTTGGAAGTAACAGTGGTAGATGCCGTGGTCGTGGGCTGTGACGTTGCGGATGACGAGCGCTACGCTCCCGGTGTTGATGCGTTCGCTCACAAAGGTGGTCCTTCCCCGGTACTCCTCCATCTGCTCCTCCGTGTTCTCTCGTCCGCCCTTAGACACGAGCACCGCCCGGGAGAACTGCTCGCGGAACCAGCGCACCTCCATGCGCTGCGCGTCTTTCTCGGGCGAAAGGTGGCAGTGGAACATGGCGTCTTCTCCCACCATGGCCAGGACTGGGTCAGCCGGCCCCACGACAGTAAACTGGGCTGTTCAACAAAGGAGCAGAATCAGACGGCGCGGCCATCAGAGATCTAAGGCAGGAAAGGAAGAGGATATTCCGGGGGACAGAAGTAATCTTTCTAAGGCCACAGGGGCTTCCTGAGCTGACCTGTTGGGGGCCAGTAGCTGGGGTTGGTGGGCAGCCACAGACAGCTGGTGGGCGGATCGACTGAAACGGCTAACACTTATTAAAAAGCACATACTGAGGACCTCGTGCTGACCCTGGCCTTACAGAGATTTTCCCTCTATCCCCCCGATCTAGCGCAGGGCCTGGAGGGTAGGATACACTTGAGGGGTCCGTTATGGTACCACCAGCCACGAACTAGTCCCCACTGGAATGTGCCGTAAATGTAAAATACACACCATTTGGAACTGTTAGAATAAAAAATGTCAAACATCTCACTGTTCATATTTTACATCAATTCAAAATTTAAATAACAATATTCTGGTTATTTGGGGTTAAACAAAATGCATTGTTAAAACTTATTCCATCTGTTTCTTTCTGCTATTTTAAAGGTAGCTACTGGAGAACTTAAAACTGTATGCGCAGCCCTCCTCTGTGGCCCTCACTGGGTTTCTCCGCGCCAGTCTACATTCGGAGAGCGCGTGCAGAGTGCGAGCCGCGGGACCCCAGCCGCGGGACTTCACTCTCCCGCTCGGCAGACTGAAGTGCTGATCTTTGCCGTCCGAAGGGCCGGCAGGAGCTCGAGGCAGGCGCCCCTACCTGAGGGCAGCGCAGAGCAGCTGAGGAGCGCGAAGGACAGAAGCGAGCGGGGCGCCGACACGCGCAGGGCAGCCTCTGGCGCCATCTGAGCCAAACGCGCGGCTCCCGGGAGAGTCAGCGACACGACGCCTGGGGGTACAGACGAGGAGAAATTTGGCGCCAGCTCTGACCGAAGTCAAACTTTCCTGTGATCCGCACTGGGGTCCTCAGTGCCCCAACTTCTGTGATGAGCAGCGCCCTTCCTCTCCCGGTAGACTGACTCCTTAAACATTCCGCGGATAAGCCACAGGCGATGATCCGGGAAGCAGCTTTCCACCCTCCCCGGCTCACTTCTCTGGCGAGAGTTGAGTTTCTGCAGGTGTCACTCGATCTTTTTCCACACCCTTCCTCGCCCCGCCTCCCCATCCTCCCTTGGAATCCTGCAGAGCGCAGGGAGGTGAGGGCAGCCGTGGAGAGCCGGCCCTCTCCCGGGGACCCTGCCTTCCACCGTCTCACTTCCCACCTACCGCCCCACCCCTGTCCCGGAGGCCTCGCGCGACCCTCCCTTTCCTACTTTCTCGAATTCACTTCTGCGTTTTATCTCCTCTGACGCTCAAATGAAGATTTTCCGGTTGTCCTTCTTCTCTCTAATCTCATAATCACAATCGGAGAACAAAACGTTCTGAAAGCGGAGAAAAAAACCTTTTCTTCGCCTCGCATTAGTCGCGGCGTGCGCGGCGTGCGCGGCCGCGGGACCCGGCACCGGGTCCACTGTGACCACAGAGTCCTTAGATGCCAATGAATGGTCTAGAGCCCAGGATCGGCCGGCTGTGGGTCAACCAGCCAATGGCATCCCTGAGCCTACTTACTCACCAGTCACCAGGCAGAATACACACAAAGTTTAAAATCGCACAGCGGCGTGTAGCTGCTTGCGATTATCTCTGGACGTTTAAAATGTCCTTTTTTCTCATTTTCAGAAGCAGGCTAACTCCCGGAGCGGCCTCTGTGTGTAGACGGAGGAGTGTGTAGTGGCTGGAGTTGGGGGCGGGGAGGCGATGAGGGAAACATAAGCGGCCTTACTTCCCGAGCCAGAAGAATCTGTTCCAGTTGCGGGGCTTGTGGGGGCGGTAGTGGGGGCGCGGGAGAGGGAGGGGCTGGTAAAGAACGAAGCAAGACAGCAGCGGCAGCCGCCTTTATGGACGCCGTCGTCCGTTCCGAAACGGCTGAGTGAGAGGCACTGAGGACAGGGAGGCGCGTTCCAGTGGGGGCTGGAAGACGGCAGCCAGCAAAGGCTTTCCCGTGGGCTTCATGGTCTGCGGGTGGTGGATGGTCTGGCTGAGCCCAACACCCCCTACACCCACACAGCGCCCCTCCCAGACCCCAATCCGGCCACTCTATAGCTTCTAGAATAATCTTCCAACGCACATTTCTTAGTATTTCCCCAGGTGCCTACATGCTTCCTCGGGAGGCTTCCAAATCGCTTCTGATTCACTTCAAAACTGCACGGCCTTGCATCCCAGGGCTGAAGTCCCGAGGCCCGCACCCCCTCCCCCCCTCCCCGCCGTCGCTCTCCATTTCTGCCTCTGGGGCCCCGCCTAGCCTTCATGTCGCCGTCCTCCCAGAACAACTCCACACGTCCCCAGGAGGCCGTGTTCTCAGACCCCTCCGACTCGCAGGCTCTGCCGGTTACTCCAGCCTGTCCTGCGTTCTTGCTGCCGAGGTGACATGAGTCCATCTTCCCAGGGACCGGAGTCTGTGCTCCCCGGGAGCAGATACTTGCCCTCTGTGATTCCTCTCTCTCCCTTACAAGGCCCAGCCTGGGCTCTGCGCTCAGCTGTTGTTCAGCGCCTGAGTGACAAAGCTAAGTGGGAGGCCACGCCCCAACGCAGTCCGTCCATACATCTGCTTCAGTCGCTCTCCCGCCAGATCACCCACTTTTGCTTCTCCGCACCACACTGTGCATGAAAACTGCCCTCCCGAACCTCCCGGGCATACCTGCTAGGGTGTGACTGGTGACACAGTGCTGGGCCATTCCGCCAAAACGTGCAAAGCTTGCCCTCCGGCCTGGCCTGGGTGGGGTGTGGGGACCAGATCCAGTCCCTGGTCGTCGGGGGGTGGGCAGCGGGGCCACGGAACGTGGACATGTATTGGAAGATGGAAGTCATGGCTGCTGCACGGATGGCGTGGAGGGGGCTGCTGACAGACCTTACCAGGCATTCGCTACATTCTCCAGGCGGAGCCTCGTAAAGAACGCTGTCAATGTGCAATCCCATGTGCCCTTGGTCCAGTCCAGGTAGATAGTTTCCTGCAAGGTGACAAGTTCCCAGGTGCCTACTTCTTCTCCGTCTGAGGGCTTTCTCTAACACTGATGATGCTTGCTCCTTCGCATACAGGTGGCCCAACCTGGGAGGGCAGGGGAGTTGGCCCCCCTAGGGGCAGCCTTAACCCAAAGGGGGATGGGGGCTGTGCATGTGGGGCCCAGGCACCCACCCCTGCCAGGAGGGTTCTGAGAGTACAGGGTGGGATTGGGCCCAGTTGCCCAGACAGTAACCAACTAGCTAACATACCCTTTCTGCCACTTTTCACTTAGTTGACTTTTTCCCTTTATTTGTTTCTGAACTTGGGTTTCCTGGGGTCACTTCCCAAGTAGACCACGTGCACCCAAGTCCTCGACTCAAAAGTCAGCTTTTGGAGAACCTGAACGAAGAGATGGAATTAGGTAGAAATTTTACCAAGCACTGTATCCAACAGTGAGAATGATCTTTCCTGGAGAAGGGCACTCTGACGTATGTACCTGGTTCTCTACTGAGAAGCTTTCATGTGTTATTTCCTTTTCTATGAACTAATAATTTCTATGAACTAATAATTCCTTTACTCATTTTTCTCCTGGGTTGTTTTCTATTTTTACGGAGATTAGCTCTTTCTCTAAGATATGACTTGTCTATATTTTTTTCCCATTTTTATCATTTTGTCTTTGCTTAACGGTCTAACATTGACCAATTCTCATCCCCTGTCACAGACTCTGGCCCGAGCAGCTCTGTGGGGGAAAGAAGCTTCTCTGGAGTGAGGAGGCTCGGGATTGCTGCTCCGTGCCCCACATTCACTGTGAAGCCAAAGGCCCGAGTCAGCCATGGAGAACGTACATGGTCCGCTCAGTACCCCAGCTCAGCGTGCTGTCCCGAGGCTGCCCAGGGCCTGACCTGCTGTGCACATACTGCCTGTCTTCTCCCGGCCGGGGAGGGAACTCGGGTGACACAGGAGAGTCTGCGCCAGAGCCCTTTTCAGGCTCGCAGCCGCTGTGGCTGCACAAAGTTCTGCTTTGGGGCTGGGGACTCAGCCATGCGCTCCAGAAGGATCCTGCCATCTTCATAACGCTTCATTCCAATACAAGTTCTATCAGAGCCCAGCGCTGTAGAAGGATTAAGGAGCCTGCGTTCTGGGGAGCCTTCTGTCCCGGGGAGGCTCTCAACAGGCATCAGACAGCACACTCACCTTGGATAATTCAGGAAGGGTTTCCCTCTGGAGCTGTTTACAAAATGTGGGCTAGAGCTCTACCCTGGGGCCAGGAACCCCGGGGTTACCACCCACCCCTAACCCCAAGGAGAGGAGGAAAAGAGGCTGTTTTGAAGACCTAAAAGAACAGAGTCATGTAGAGAGGGCTCTCTTAAGAGGAGCTTTGACCTTTGAAGGGGAATGTGTAGCCAGCTCTCCCCGCGGGGAGAGAGCACCCCGGGGAATAAGTACCCAGACTTCTCTCTCCTCTCTCCCTCTTCTAGCATCTGCTATGGCTCCCCATGGACCAACCCCAGCCAGAAGCCACAGGTCAAGACGGTGCCCTGAGAAGGAAAAATGCAACCCTCAACACCCGGACATTGGCCCGGTCTCAGTCTTCTGTTGAACATAAGCAATTTCACAGGACAGCAACATCAGGCAAGAGCATTTGTCACTATGATGGATCGAGATGAGCACAAGACCACTCAGCAACTGTGTATGAATGTGGAGGAAAACACGTCCACACCGCAGTGGGGACCAAACATCGCCCTGGGAGAGAGGCTTCGACAGACTGCTGAACCTTCACCAGTTCCAGCTGTAGCCTCCATAGATAGTCTTCCTCCTACACCAGACCTATTAAGACCTAACCCCTAACCCCATAAAGAATGACACCTCCCCACCTCCCCGGCAGCATCCTGTCTAGAGCAAAGCCCCGCTTCCATGAGCCCTCCCCCAAATTCCCTAACACAAGCCCCAACTCTATGCCAAGTCCCCTCGGACACCTTCTTCCAGAGACACCCCCTAGTTTCCACCTGCACAGGTTCCCCTTCTGCCGAGGTCATGAACACCACTTGTCCAGCTGCAGGAGGGGGCCTGGGGGCCTTTGGTGGGAGAGCCTGGAGGTCAGCCCCCCGGGCCTACAGCAGTGTGCGCCTGGAGGGCCATAGAAGCTATCGGGAACACAACTGAACCCAAAGCGCTGGGTGCCAGTCACCGCGGGGACGTTTTCTTCTCCTTCCTCACCCTGCCCTTCGCCTTCCCTGCTCAGACCCTCTGGAGCAACACAAGGAAGTTCTTGACCTGATACCATAGGGTCAGGAGGAGTTCTTCTTGGAGGAAAACCTCTCTTTCTCAAAGGCATCACAGAAACAGTTGGAAGGCGGTAGAGGCAGTTCCTAGGGACCAGCCAGGAGTGCTCCCAGGTGGATTTGGAGCCCGAACTCTGCACTTGCCCCCACGTCCCACCGAGAAGTGAGCAGAAGTCCCCGGAGGCCACTGTGGGGGCGGGGTGGGGGGTGCGTATGGATGTATCTCTGAGCAGCCAGACCAGCTCTGGACTGTTGCTTACTTTGTTATAATCTATCCTTCCATTCATTCTCACTTGTGTACTTCAATCCTTACTTATTTTTTTGTTTCATGCCTTTTAAAGTAAGTGGCAGACATCAGTACACTTTCCCCTGGATACTTCAGCTCACCTGTCAAGAACGCAGTTATGAGGGGCGCCCGGGTGGCTCAGTCGTTGAGCGTCTGCCTTCGGCTCAGGTCATGATCCCGGGGTCCTGGGATCGAGCCCCGCATCGTGCTCCCTGCTTCTTCCTCTCCCTGCCGCTCTATCTGTGCTGTCTCTCTGTGTCTCTGTCAAATAAATAAATAAAATAATATCTTAAAAAAAATGCAGCTGTGAAGTGCTCCAGGCACCAATATGGTATTCGAAATATGTGTAGGAGTAACTTTCAGTTGTCTGCTCTAGAATGATCAGTGGGTTATTTTTACCTGGGTATCCGTAGCTCCTAAATGCCTGGCCGTTCTGACATTATTGGCAGTCTGGCCCGAGGTACCTGGCCCCATCCAGGAAGAATCAAGACTGCCTCCAGTAGGGCTTCTGGAAGCAGGAGGGCTCTGGAACTCACGCTCCCTCCTGTCCGTTCCCCGGCACCTGCTGGGAGAAGTGCTCCTCAGGAAGGGACTAGGTGTTCTTGAGGACCTGAGGGCCCCACAGATCACTCAAAGAACCACAAGCATAAAATCATGAAACTGTGAAGGACTGAGGACAGGCATGGGGTTGAGTTCAGAGACACAATAAAATAGGAGTGGGCATGGCGTTACAGAGGAGTGAGGAAGGACGAGTTAGCTCGGAATGTAAAAATCTGCCCTGCCGGGGAGCAGGCTGGGAGAATAGACATGTTTGCTAAAGCCAATTGCATAGTTAACGGGAGATACTATTTCTCCCAATGTCATGCTGCAGCCAAAAAGATGCAAACAAGCCCCTTCTCCGAGGGCTTCCTGCTTTCTTACTCGCTGGGAAACGTGGTCTTTAAAATTCACAGGCTACCAAAAGCTTCATGCTCAAAATCCTATCAATGAGAATGAAACATTCCGTTCTTGCCTGGAGGATCCACGTCAGTTTGACACAAAGAACCAAACTAGATGCTAAACTTCAGGCAAGGGCCCCAGAAGGCTCGGTTCCCCCCACCCCACCCCCTCCCAGATACTGCTTAAGGACACACCAAAGTGCCAGACTTGTTGATAAGGTCACGTGCTCTTGGCCTGGGCACCTCGATTGCCAGGCGAACGTCACCAAATTCCTCTGATGTCATTTGCGTCAGGGCTATTTAAGGACGGGCTCCTAAGCTGGGGAAAGCGAGGAAACTTTTGCAAACACCTCCTCCCTGAAGAACGATTGCTATTTCTATATATTCTAGAACACGAAAGGTATATAAATTGCTTAGAGTATCGCTAGCTGCTGTAACAAGATATTCCAAAGTGTCAGGGGCTCAATTCAACAGTAATAAATGTCTTGCTCACATAATTGTCAGTTGCTTCTGGTTGGCAGGTAGGTTTTGTGGGTGTGACCCCTTTCATCTGTGAGCCTCCATCCCTGACAGCAGGGTCCTCCACATGTGGCCAGAAAAAAGAAGGTGGCCATCTCCTAAAGGCTTTGGCCCAGAGGTGACACACCTCACTTCCACCCATGTTCTATTGCTGAGAGTCAATCCATGGGGCCCCCTCTCCCCCTGCCCCAGCTGCAAGAGATGCTGGGAAATGTCTTCCCTCGCTGGACAGCTAATCACCAGAGATAATGCTGTACTCTGGAAGGAAAACATGAATTTTGGTGGATAAGTTCCTCAGCCTCAGTGGGGAAAGCTGTTTTTATTCGGAGGGGACCTGAGAAACAAGCCCCATTTTAGAGAACAAATAAACCTGGACAGTCTTTTCTGCTTTGTCTGTTGTTGGGCTGTTGTCAGCCAAGAGAGAGGTACTCTCCAGAAATGCTGGTCTCAGCTCCGGGGATGGTAATTTCTGGGAGAGTCCGAAAGCTTGCATGGGCTCATCCATGCACGGAATGAAGCACATACCTTTAGCCCCTATTTCTGTTTGTTTTAAAAATAGACTGTACCTGAGGCCAATTTGTGGAATTCGAGAAGTCTGACTTCAGGATATCCAGTCTCCTCTGGGTACTCAGTTTCAGATGCCCAGGGCCTGCTGACTTCTTAACCCTCTCCCTTATCAGATGAGCTTCTGTAAGGTGAGGCTTCTTGTTTTTCACATTGGCATACTTGAGGGGAACTGGAGTTAGTGCCTGAAACACAGGGGCAGGTGCCCAAACCACTGGTTGAATAAAAAAAGAAAGATGAGAGAGTGAGGGAGATCATCATTATCTACCTTAAAAACTCATTTGCTCTACTTTTTTAATATTGCATTTGAAATCTGTGATTTCTAATTGCTGAATAAAAGGCTATGTCCCTCATTAAATAGACTTCAGGAAATAGTGAGCAGGTTGGAAACAGATTTTCAGGTGCAAGGGAGTCTTCTCGACCCTGGGATTATCCCTTATCCAGATCCTGCCCTGAAGTTAAGCAAGGGCCCTTTGCCCTCAGGTTCCTCCCCCATCTTCATGCTCAGCAATGATTAAGCTGCTCAGATTCACAAAATAGGAACCTCAGACATAGCCAAAATAGTCTCCCAACTAATCAGTGGCAAGGATTTACCATTCTTACCTTTAAAAAAATAATAATGGTACTAACATCTACTCTACACGGGGTGTATGCATATTCGACAGGTTTCTACTGTAACCATGCCTCAAAATAAACCAAACATCTCAGGGGATTATATCAAGCACATTTAGAGCCCAGGCCCACTTCACCGATATTCCACCGGCCAAGCCGAAAGTGAAGGAGGGGTGGCTTGGCAAAGACACGCGGCTGACAACAGGAAAATTGGGGGCAGTGGCCCTGTGCACCACAGGAGAGAGCTCTGACCGCAGAAGTAGCGTGTTCGAAACACAGAACACACGAGCACAATCCCAACGCCAACGGGAACCCGGGTGCATTACTATTCTCCTAGTGGCCTGCCATCCATGCATATGCTCAAGGCCAAACTGGGAAGTCATCCCTGCTTCTGTCCTCCCCTTACCACCAGCATCTAACCCACCACCAAGTCCTATCAGCTCCACTTCCAGATAAACCTGGATCCACATTCTGCCCCTCCACAGTTACCACCGCGATCCGAGCCTGCGCCATCATCTCGGGTATAGCCGGCTGCCACTGTTTCCTGAAGAGTCTCCCTCCTCTGCACTCGGCCCTGCCCCATGGACCGCGCACCACGGGGAGGGAAGGTCACCATGGCAGCCTCCCCCTGCACCCGCCAGTGGTCCTTGTGTCACGGTGGGCAGTTAGTGAGGCTCTAACGGATGCCTGGAGGCCAGCAAGGAGGAGGCCGTGGCCAGCTGTGGGGAAGGTCAGAGGCCTGTCCCGGCAGCATCCGCGAGAAGCCGGATCCCACCAGACAGGCCCACGAGGGCGGCGCCGCGACAGGAAAGCCCTGAGCAAGTGAGGAAGAAAAGGCGGGAAACTGTCCTACCAAGAAATCCTTGCTCCAAGTAATGAATATCCCCCCTCCCCCTTTGTTAACAACTGTCAGTAATAGAAACCCAACCCCCAGGTCGTGGCCTCTCCCTCTCTCTCTCTCTCTCTCTCTCCCTCTCTCTCTCTCCCTTCCCCTCTTATCTCACCAGAGTATACTTTTCATTTTAGTAAACTTTCCCCCTCATGTCGCTTGTCCACTGTGCTGCATGTCTCCTTGAATTCCTTCTCATAACAAGACCAAGACCCTCTGATGACTCCTTCAGGGCTGGCTGGGTCAAGGCCCCAGGGCCTGGGGTCTTCCCAGTTCAGCTGGTCACTTGCAGCTTAAATAAGATCCAATTCCTTACCATTTTCCAGAGCATGCTTCCCTAACTGAGATGCAGATCTCCATGCCCCAGGTGGGGATCTTATTAAAATGTAGACTGACTGTAAATCTGGGGTGCAGCTTGAGACTCGGCATTTTGAGTGGGCTTGGTGCTTCGGGCTCATGGCCCCCAGTGGAACACCCTCTGTGACCTGCCCCCTCCCCCACTTCCTCTTTAGCCACCTCCCTTCAAAGGCCTTCTGTCTATTCCTTTTCCACTTCAGCTCTCCAGCTCCAAGGACTCTGCCCCCACACCTGCATGCTCTCCTCTCAGAAGAAGGCTTACTCCTTCTCATCATTCCTGTCTCAGCTCAGCTCAGCCATCACCTTCTCAAACAGGCTACTCCTGACCACCCCATCTTGCTTGAGAGTTTCTCAACCTCAGCACTATTGACATTTTGACCGGGACAGTGGGGAGCTGTCCTGTACTTGGTCGGATGTTTAGTAGCATCCCTGAACTCTACCCTCTAGGTGCCAGGAGCATTATCCCCCCCCCCCCCCCCCCTTTGCAAAAATCCAAAATGCCCCCCACCCTTGCCAAATGCTCCCCGGGCCCCCCCCCCCCCCCGTTTGCAATAATCAATAATATCTCCATACATTGCCAAATGTTCCCTGAGGGCGTGCTTATCATCCTCTATCCCCGGCTGAGAACCACTGCTGTATCTTAGTTCTATCTCCTTCAGGCATCTTGTGTATTTGTTTCACTGTAGAGCCGGAACTCTGTATACGTCTCGCTCACCTCTTTCCCTGGCACTTTGAACAGGGTCTGATACATTGTAGGTGTTTGGTAAATATTTGTGGATCAATGAATGTATTTTTGTTACCAGATGAATTCCTTTTTTTTTCCCCAAATGAATTCTTTTTTTTTTTTTTTTTACGAGTGTTGGGTTAGACATTTTATTTTATTTTATTTATTTATTCTTCAAGATTCTATTTATTTGACAGAGAGAGACACAGCGAGAGAGGGAATACAAGCGGGGGAGTGGGAGAGGGAGAAGCAGGCTTCCCTCAGGGCAGGGAGCCCGATGCGGGGCTCGATTCCAGGACCCTGGGATCACGACCTGAGCCAAAGGCAGACGCCTAATGACTGAGCCACCCAGGCCCCCCCTCCAAATGATTTCTTAAGGTTTCGTGCCATTTTATAATTCAACCGTGTACTAGGTAGGTGTTCATGCCATTTTTTCAGCATATTTTAAAAATTTTTATTAAAGAAAATTCCAAACATACACAGAAGTAGAGAAAATAGTATAAAGAATCCCTTAGGTGTCCATCCCCAGCTTCAGCAACTCTAATGTTTTGCTGGATGGAAAATATTGCATCTCTCTGCTCTCACTTTTCTCCCCACACACCATACAGTTTTATCCATAAGGTTAAGTCTTCAAATAGTTAAGGACTCCCCCCCCCCCACCACAACGCCTTTATCACGCCTAATAAAAATTAAGACTACTGTAGTTTCTTTGAGTCATCTAAACCCAGTCATATGGAAATTTCCCCAAATGTCTCTCAAAAATGTATTTTTACAGTTGGTTTCTTCAAATCAGGGTCCAAACAAGGTCAGATCGTTGCCATTAAATGTGCATCACATTCAGTGGTGTGTGGGGGTGGGGATGCAAACTAGCTTTACTAACTGCTAATTACTGGCTGACTCTTTTACAGGAATTCTGCTAATGTTTTATAGATGCATTATTACATGTAATCCTTAGAACATCACTTTTAAACAGTAAATGGTGAGCTCCTTCTACTCAGAAGAGACATCTGAGGCTCAGAGACCCGAGTAAAGCTGCCCCAGGTCACTGACAGAGGAGTAGGCTGCTCAGATTTAAAGCCAAATGTCTCACCCCAGAGTTTCTGCTGGTAACTGGTGACGTGGGAATGTAGGAATTCAGAGCCAATGGCCAAGAAAGAATTCTTGAGACGTCTTCGGTGCAAAAAGGCGGTTTTACTAAAGCACAGGGACAGGACCCATGGGCAGAAAGAGCCGCATTGGGGTCGTGACAGGTGACTGATTATATACTTTCAAATTGGGAGGGGCTTAGGGATAGTGTAAGTCACTAAGGAATTTTGGAAGCAGGGTTTCCAGGACCTCTAGGGGCTAGCTGTTGTTAGGAAAAGGTCATTTATTACTGTTTACTGAGACCCTTCAGATGTAGATCAGGGGGCCATATGTGGGGAGGATGATTGCTAACGTATCTTGGGGCATAGAGATAAAGGAAGTTTCCAAAAGAATTTTTATATGTTAAAGAAGTCTTACAGGAACCTGGAGTTTGGGATAATGTTAAGCTAAGATTGTCTTTTGCCCTTAGCAAAGTATCAACATTGAGGCAGTTGAGTTTTCTAGAGGAAGGTCGCTCTGCCTAAGGACTTGTCAATGGACTGTAAGCAGTAAGGATATTTAACTTTTTCTTTTGCCTTTGTTTCCCACATCACCTCGTATGCTGTTCTGAATCGGCGTGATAATAGAGAAAACAGTGGACAATCATTTAGGTTGTAGAAGGAAAACATTTTGACGTTATGAAAGTAATGCAGAGGGCGCTTGGGTGGCTCAGTTGGTTAAGCGACTGCCTTCGGCTCAGGTCATGATCCTGGAGTCCCGGGGTCGAGTCCCACATCGGGCTCCCTGCTCAGCGGGGAGTCTGCTTCTCCCTCTGACCCTCTTCCCTCTCGTGCTCTCTGTCTCTCATTCTCTCTCTCAAATAAATAAATAAAATCTTAAAAAAAAAAAAGAAAGTAATGCAGAAATGCATGATGCCACCTGCTGTTTGTCGATCTTGATGTAACGCAGTAGGTGCATTTCCACTGTACTATAATCTCTCTGCTTCATCTCCAAAAATGACCAACAGAAGAATTCAAAAAGGATTTGTCGAGTGAATGTGTATCATTCCATATAGGTCAGGTTAGTTTATGGGTAAATTTTAGTTGAATATTAAGTCTGATATTTTAAAAGAATTTTAAAACTTGGCTGTTAGTTGCCCACACCATGTAGCAGTAACCCTTTCAACTGCATCCTTCACTTGGCAGCCATCAGCTCTCTGCTTAAACATTCCCCAAATGGGCACCTCGCTACCTTACAAAATGAACAAGGCTAATTGTAAGAAAGTTACTCTCCTACAGTGCAAACTCTGCTTCCTTGGAACTTTCTTTCATCTTTTGGTTGTAGCCCTGCTCTGTGCAGCTGAACAAAAATTAATCAGATCCCTCAAACTGAACAGCTCCACATGTTATGATTACAGTAATAAGCTCTCATTTTCTCTTGTTATTGCTCACATTTATGGAGCACCTGCTAAGGCCTTTACTAATTGATTTGTTCCTCAGGAGAATCTTATGAGGTGGGGGCTATTGTCCCCGGTTTACAGATAAGGAGACTGCTCAAAACCCTCCCGGACCAGTCCCTCCTCCCCTGCCTTTCTTTATCTTTCTTCTGGGCTTATTTTTCTCCATAACATATAGGTCACCATCGGACATGCTATGGCGTATGTCACTTGTTTATTTTCTCTCTCCCTCTCGCTAGGACGCCAACTCCATGGAGTCAGACGTCTGTTAAGTTTTGAGTACTGCTCGATCCTTTTGTCTATGAGCTCCGACGGAAGGACTGCGCTCTTGGATGCTTTCCAGAATAACCACAGAAATGGACTTAATAAAACTGTAAAACAGAGTAAAGCTCTAGCAGTCTTGACATCCCCACCCCAACTTTTTCCTCTTCATGTTGTCGCGTCTAAAATTTGTTTTAATCCACAATATTTCAGGTTGAAAATAAAAGTGGGTAGGAATCGTGATCCAACTGGGTTGTTAGGAGAAAATGAAACAGTATCTATAACACATTGTAAAATGTGTCCACAAGAAAACTACAGGCCCCAAATGGGGACACTTACCAAACCAGGGCTTTAGACCTGACCTAACTGCGGTTTCAATCGCCCCAGAAATGCAGCCTTACCAAGCCAGTCAGGAACTTTCCGGTCCGCCCCAATGAGGGAGTGTGGCACCTGGGCCCTCCCCAACCCCCCCCCCCACTCCTACGGGGAAGGCGACTTTGCCCGAAACAATCCTTCCTTTTCTTTTGCTAATAACCTCCTTGCCCCACCCTCCTTCCTATAAAACCTTCTTCTTTTTTTTTTTTTTTTTAATACTGCCCCTCAGAGCCCCGCCTCTACTTGCTGGTGGGGGGGAAGCTGTCCGGTTCGCGGCTCCCGTTATAGAGCCAATTAGAGCTTTCAAATTTACTGAGTTGTTTTTGTTCTTTAACAGATGTGAAGTATCCTAACTAACTGCCATCCAGACAGTTATGTTTTCGCCCCAGTAACTTCCTTTCTCCCCTCCCCTGCTCCCTCCACCTCTCTGCTTCTTTGGCCGACTTCCAGCTGTCTTTCTCCTCCTCCCCCTCCCGCTCCTTCTCCCGCCCCTCCCCCCTTCTCCCGCCC
>NC_058410.1:143637697-143714533 GCF_002201575.2 Neomonachus schauinslandi | reverse complement strand
TGCCTTCGGCTGAGGTCATGATCCCAGGGTCCTGGGATCGGCCCCCCCCTCCCCCCCCCCCCCCTCTCCCCCCCCCCCCCCTCCCTCTCCTTCTCCCGCCCCTCCCCCTCCCCCCTCCGTTCAGGTCCCACATGGTCATCTTTAGGCCTCTTCGCCCCCTAGTGGCCGCCGCGCGTGTCTGCACGCGCCCCGCGCCGGGGAGCAAGCCCCCTGTCCCCCAGGCCAGAGGCGTATCCCGTCAGTGGACAAGCCAAGGGCTGCGCTCAGAGGGGACCCTAAGGACTGAAAGGCGTGGGTGTTGCCGTCAAGAACGTTGTAATAGAATTAGAAGATCCCGTAGGTCGGTTTGAATGCTGTGGGCCGCAAACTCAGGATTTAATGTGGGGGCTCCCTGTTCGCTCGGAGTTGTATGTCACCTGCGGGATGAAGAGAGGGGTTGACTCGTGCCGGCGAGGCCGAGAGTCCGCGGCTCTCCACTGCCATCTGGAGGAACCGGGAAGCCTGCCGAGCTTCCTTTCCCTCCTGTGGTTCTAACTCCTGTGGTTCCTATGTCTTTGTTCTAACATAATCTCACACTTTTTTGTTTGTTTTGCTGTGGCCCTCAGTAAGAAATACATTTTATATTGTATCTCAGGACACACATTCTAATTTACACTCTGTATACTCGTGATGTGATGTGGGGACAGGACGTGTGGGCAGGGAGAGCGGCACTCCGGCCTGTAAGGAGTGACGACTGATTAAATAGCTTCTCAAGAATTCTTTCTTGGCCTTCGGCTCCGGCGCCCACCAAACCTACCAACATTCCAAAAAACGACATCACTACTGCCCGGTAGAACATCAGTCTCGAGACCCTTCAGATGTCTATCAGTTGGGCCATATGCTCTGGAGGCAATTGCAAATTTATCTTGGGGAGTGTTTACAGCCATCAGGGAAAGTGACGCTAAGGGGAGTAAGGCTTTGGTGACAAAGCCCTGAAGGAGGTCCTTGAGATCGCTGTAGGAGTGTTACAATCTGCCAGCCTCGGGAGTCTGCCTGGAGACTGTGAGCCTCAGCCAAGTCCTGCCCTCGTTTCTTTTTCTCCCATCACTCTTATAATTCCATTCTGTTCTATTTGCTTACAAAACATCTTGGTCACTCAATATACTCAATGTATTGATTTCACAACCCATGAATGGCCCAGGACCTGCAGGTTGAAAGACTGCTCTGTGATCCTTATGGCATAAACATGATGGCCCAAGTCCTGCACCGTTCTGCTTTTCGAAGACAGAATTTTGAGACTCAAGAATTTTTCTTCAGGGCGCCTGGGTGGCTCAGTCGGTTGGGCGACTGCCTTCGGCTCAGGTCATGATCCTGGAGTCCTGGGATCGAGTCCCACATCGGGCTCCCTGCTCAGCGGGGAGTCTGCTTCTCCCTCTCCCGCTCCCCCCTCTTGTGCTCTCTCACTCTCTCTCTCTCAAATAAATAAATAAAATCTTAAAAAAAAAAAAAGAATTTTTCTTCAAATTATAGTTTTTGGCATGGGTTTCTAAACATAATTTTGAAAGCTAAAAATGCACTTATTTTTCTTCATATTAATGTCGTAAGAACCTTTTCATTCAGGCATGAGGCAAAGTGGAGAGTTTCCTGATGCAAAAGGATGTAAAACATGGGTTAACATTTCTTAATATTGTCTTGCCTACCCCTCCCCATTTGCATATATATTATACATAATATATTATATAATATATTACACATAATATATTAATATATGCCTATAGATTAGGTATTATATTATGTATTACATATAAGTAATATATAATATACCTATATATGTAATATATTAATATGTAATATTAATATACCTATATGTAATCTATTATATATATCTGACTACAAACCACACATTTATGAAAGTCATTGTAGGGATAAAGAAGCTGGGTCAGTCTTGTGGTTCTTGCTAAACATGGTAGATCTCCAAAATTCCATTTCGGTTGTCTCTTAGAAGGGCCTTTCTTGACTTAATTTGGCTGACACCATCTCCTCTGGAAAGTCACATCTCTGAGCTCTTTTATTTACTATGGTAACCACACATGTGTGAAGGAAGAGATATAAATACCAAAGGTAATGCAGGGTGTGGTAGGTGTGGGAGAATAGGGTTGAGGTCCAGAAGACCTAAGTCCTGGTACCCCAGCTGCCAAGAACTGACTTTATACTCTGGGGCGTCAGATTGCTTTACTGGCTTAAACAATAGAGAAGATTTTTCTCATTTAACAAAAAGTTCTGAGTTAGGACGGAGGGAGGGATCGCTCCACAGCCAACCCCCTCCCCCACCCCAGCGGTCTTTTCTGTCCTAGAGAGGCAGGAAAACTAAAGATCGCATTTCTCAGGTTCTCATGCAGCCGTGATTTGGCAAATCAGATGCACTCCTGTGGGATTTGGGGGATAGAAATGGGCAGGGGCTGCCATTTCTTCATTTTCAAATGTCCTTTCATTTTCCCGTGTAGTGTGAGCCGAGTCCCCAGTGACCCATCACCGAGTTCTAGGGACTGAGAGGCCCACAGGCATCTGTTTTGCTCTTGAAGGTGCAGCGGGAGCCACGGGGTGGTAGAGCTGCCCGCGAGCAGGGCCTCCAGATGCTCGCGGGATCCTTGGCTGCGGCGATGGCAGGGTAGTCCTGGTCCTAGAAGGGCCATCAGCTCCCTTGGGGGCTCCGTTCTGCAGCGTAGCTTGGGGGAGTCTGTTCTTCACTATAGACGGTACCTTGTAAGTCCCTTCCTGCTTAGACAAGCTAAAGGCCATTCTATTCTCTACAACTGAACCCTGACCAACTTAGGGAACAATTTCTGGGTGTTTCATCAAGGACCCAGGTTCTTGCCATCTTTATACTCCGCAGGCTTAGAAAGTCAGCTTAGCGCCCCTCATGGTCCCCAGATGGCTGCAGTGGTCCTAGGATCACATCCCAACATAGCAACATAGCAACCTCCAACGGAGGAAGTCTCTCTTTCTGACTTACTTATTTGACGCAGAGAGAGAGCACGAGCAGGGTGAGTGGCAGGAGAGGGAGAAGCAGGCTCCCCGACTGTCAACCTCGGAGAGTTGGGGACCTGGGGCGGCGAAGGAACTGAGAAAAAGAGACGACAGTATAGCGAGGCACAGGGGACCCCGAGCAAACAGCCCGAGGTCCCGAGGTTTATTTTCCATAATCTAATATACCTTCTACAGTGATATAGATCTATAATATTTACAGCAGGGGCTTAGTAGGGCACATTCTTCCACGTACACGGGGTTAGTTAAGTGAAGCAGTGGGAGTGGAGAAGGAATAAAGAAATCTGTAACTGGCTGTGATCAATTAATTGTAAACACCATTGTACTCGGACCTTGACACAGGATAAGGGAACAAAGAAGGGAATGCACAGTGTGCTGTTTACAGCTGGCTTCCTATCTACAAAACATCTTCTGCTGGTACCTTAGAACAGACCACCACATCCCAAGGGCATTTCTCCCCCATGCAACAGCAAGTTAGATAAACCTAACTCTGTTTGGCTACAGGTGCATCCTGGAGGTCCCTGGTCAATGGACTTTAACCATGTTAGCGGCTTCACTTTACAGGAGAGAAAATTCAGGTTTAACGTTAGGAGTCCTTAGGGAGTCTGTCCTCTGAGATAGGATTTCACACAGGAGGGTGGCCTGGCCCTCCAACAAGGAGCAGATGACCTGAGCTGCATTTGAAAGGCCTTGCCAGAGGGAGGAGGATGAGGAACTGGCTGCCAGGATGAGGACTCACAGGAGGGTAGCTTCGATTAGCCACAGAAAGACACTGTTATTGCTCCTAAAGATGGGGGGACCGTGGGAAGAGGGGGCGTTAGGGCCCAGGGCTGGGGCTGACATTTCACTCTGATCCTTTGGGTTTATTTTTAACCCTGCAATCTCGAGTTTTCTCAGAGATCTCGGAGTCTAAGCGAACACGCGCCAGTGGTCGTTGTGGCGTTCAGTTTCCCACACCCGACGAGCAGGGAGCCCAACCTGGGACTCGGTCCCAGGACCCTGGGAACATGACTTGAGCCCAAGGCAGACACTTCACCAACTGAGGCACCCAGGCACCCCTCATTTATATATTTATTAAAACATTTTTTTTGTAGATTTAATACTGTGATCATGGCTGGAGGGCTGTCAGTCAAGTCGTGTGCTGTTAGACTCACCCCTCCCCTTCTCTTGCTCCTCTGTGTCACAGCAATGACGTCTCTGGGGCTCCCTCGCCCTCTGGCTTCTGGGTCGGTTCCAGTGGGACGACTGAAAAAAGACTGATCAGCAGGAGGAAGGCCAAAGCCAAGATCTTTCTCCTCCCTCTCTCGCTCCTGCAGCAGTTCCTGCCCTAGCTACTGCGGACCGTCCCTCCGCCTCCCAGCTCTGGCTGCCCCTCCCCAGGGGCATCGGAGCTCACTGTCAGCCCCAGCCCTGGGCCCTAACGCTAGCTCAGCCCCCCAGTGGGCTAAGACAGTTGTGTTTCCAAGAGGAAAAGGAAACAGACTTTGATCAGTCGACCAGAGCAGCCTTTGCCGCAATAATTAACCACGTGTTCTGGATCACAGGGGGTCCACAACCAAAGGAGTGGCGTGTATCGGGTCTGAGAGTCTGCTTTCTAGGAAGGCGGCTACCCCTGTGGGTAAACGCCCTGGTGTTTGTTCTTAGCAGGGAGCAGTAGACCTGCTGTGGTGGGGAGGGGGTGCTGTAACCCCTGGGAACATACTCCGATGGCAAGCTGACCTCCCACATGGAGCCCTGAAGTGGCTGTGTCTTGGCTTTTAATAGGTAATAAATGTATGAATAAAATATATAGTATGCGAGATGCTGCTAAGCACTACTTAGAACAATAAAGCAAGGAAAAAAGATGTGGAGAGAGGAAGGGATGTGATTTGATAAGAGTAGACAGGGAAGCTGACAAAGACCTCAAAGGTGAGGGGACATGCTGTGAAAAAATCTGATGAAAGAACAGCCCAGGCAGAGGGAATAGCAAGTGCAAAGGCCCTGAGGTGGGACCAGCCCGGAGCAGGGAGACAAACTAATCTTGCCAACAAAAGATGTCTCTCTACCAATTAGAAGAGGGAACACATTTATGACTTATTTAAACATTATCAGATTTACATGTGTATAAGGTTGCACAAAAGTGGCTACAAAGTCTGGAAAAATCCACACAAATTTATACAGTTAAAAGTAATTTATCTGGTAAAAATGTATCCACTGGAAGTTCTATTTCCCTGAGAGACAAAGGATGTAGCTTGTATTTTTGTATAGCTCATGAGAGACTCCTGAGTTAATATCAGGGGTATGGGTTTACAGCCGAGGGTCAGACCTTGCATTGTAAAATCAAAAATTGTGACCTCATATTGAGCATATTGTGTTTTTAAGGAGACACTCTGAGGAAGGAAGCGTGAAGAGGACATTGCCTCCCTCCTCAAAGAAACTTTCATGATTTTTCCCTTACTGAGGCCAGTGTGGCGGGGACAGAGCACAGAGGGGAGAGGTGGGGGGGGGGTGCCAACTCTACCCACAACACACCCGCCAGTGGTCATTTTTCTGCACCCAAAGAGGGGACAGTAAAACGTCATCATATTGCACCTCTGTGGCTGTCTTTTCTAACCTCCAGTTCCTCCTTATGTCTGCCCCTCTGCCTTTCTCTTTTAATTAGCTTTGTAGTTATTTTTTTATTGTGGTGAAATATACATAACCCAATTTGCCATTTTAACAATTTTTAAGAGTAAATTCAGTGGCTTGAAAGCAATGACATTGTTGTGAAAGCATCACCACCACCCATCTCCAGAACTTTTTCATCATCTTAGACCGAAAGGCTGTCCCCATTAAAGAAGAACTCCCCATTCCCCCCTCTCAGTCCCTGTGACCACATTCTACCTTCTGTCTCTGCATTTGATTATTCTAGGCTCCCCCATGTAAGTGGAGTTCTCCCATATGATAAAATATCACAAGTACAGTGTCTGTACGAGTCCCTGCTTTCAATCCTTTTGATTATATACCTGGAAGTGAAATTGCCGGATCATATGGTGAGTCTATGTTTAACTTTTCGAGGAACCACCGTACTGCTTTCCACAGTGGTTGCATCATTTTACATTTCTACCAGCGATGTATGAATTCCAATTTGTCCATATCTTGCCAACACCATCATTTGTCTTTCTTTTTTGATAATAATCACAGTAATGGGTGTGAATGTTTTAATTAGGTTTAAACGTGCACAATTACACTTGACCTCTGTTTTCTACCACAAACGTAAATTTACGTTGGCATGGTAGGGGCAGCCCGAAACTTGGCCCACCGAGTAGCAGGTGGAGGAGGCTTGAGAGTGGCTCATTGCAGGAATCAGGAGAGAACCCAGCCAAGCGGGGGGACCACTCAGAGGAGGTGGTAGCAGACGGGGTGTGTGTGTGTGTCTGTGTTCAGGTGAGCAGTCAGGAGATTTCAGCAATGTATCTTGTCAAAGAGGGTGTGAAGATCTTAGCAATGAGATGTGTGACAGGAATAAAGACACTTGGAGACCCAGACAAGCTACTGATATGGTGGGAATCTGTCAGTAGGTGGGTGATGGCGGGCAGGAGACAGTCTGGGGGGGGGGGCTGGCCAAAACCAAAGGGCTTATTCCTGGAGTCCCTTTCCTTAGCTCTCCAGGACTAGATCCAAGTTTCTGGGATAGGCACTAGGTAGAAACAAAAAACATGGACACAAAGACAAAGGCAGCTATCAGAAGCGAGGCTCAAGATCAAAATAAACTGTGAGGGTGATTTGGTGCTAAGACCCCGGCGTGGAGGGTTCCTGAAAACTCACTTGCCTGAGCCTCAGATTGGAATAGGGTAATTAGCAAAACCAAGTCTGCAAGACCTGGGATCATGGGTCTCTGGCTCTGGGAATGAAAATGTACCCATGCAGCAAAACAAGGCAAGGAGTGAGAGAAGCAACTTGGTGCTCTGGGAACTTGTTAGTGAGAATGAATAACAATTTAATTCTAAAATATTATCCCAAACCCCTTCAATATTAGCAACTATTGATTATAAACAACCAGACAGAAATCAGCTGCGCTGTGACTTATCATGAAACATCAACTGAAACAATGAATAAAGAAACTTCTATGAGTTACAGTGTTTCACTGAGTTTTAAATTTCAGTTGTTGGTTTGAGTTGATGTTAGGTTGCACATTCATCTGCAGTCCTGCTTTGTCAATGCCTGTCTGATTTTAGCTGTAACCTGGGATGAGAGCTGTTTTTACTAATTTTTAAAATTTTACTCATAAAAAAAACCCCAATAGTTCTAACATTTGAGATAAGCCGGTTCATTTAATTCTGTTTGATGACAGCAAACTCTAAATCTATGGAGGAAACTAACAAGTGACAAATGTAAACTTTACCACAGTCTGCCAAACCAGGCTGGTGATGTGTGCAAATGCTTTTACGAATTTCAGCAAGCCTTAGGGGCACCTGGCTGGCTCTGTCGGTGGAGTGTGTGACTCTTGATCTTGGGGTTGTGAGTTTGAGCCTCATGTTGGGTGTAGAGATTACTTAAAAGAATTTCAGCAAGCTTTATAGTGATAGTAATTACACTAACACTTACTTAAAGTTTATCCACTTGCTTAATAATCCCTACACCTGCCATGGGGTTTGAACTCACAACCCACAGATCATGAGTTGCATGCTCTCTCCACTGAGCCGACCAGACACCCCACTTACTGTTATTGAGAGCTTATTGTGCTCATTTAGAATACATGACGTTTATCAACGCAATCCTAGGAGGCAGGCGCTAAAATTATTATCCCCATTTTACAGGTAGGCGAGGCAGGTATAAATTACAACTTTCAGCCAACAACGATCACACAGAATTCTCTGGCGGCAGCACACCTGTACACCCATTCTTTTTGTAAGCGGCCCCAGATTCTGCCAAACCTTTGGTGGTTCACCTTCTGAAAGGCCGGTTCATCTCACCTCCCAGTGCCGCGGGCTCCCACACATCCGTCTTCCAGATCCCTAACCTCGCCGCACCACCGCACAGAGTGACTACTAGCGAATACCCGCAGGTAACCTGCCAAGGCTACTCACTACCCGCAAGGTCAAACACACACTCCATCACGCCAGTATTTATAACGTTCCTTTGCAAGTTCCACCCCGAGTCCTGGGCTCGACCTATTTTTCAAGATAAAGAGAGAGAAACCCTAATTTCCGGAGAAAAGTGCGTCTGTTTTACAACAGTGGATCTCTTTTCAGAGTATCCTTTTCCAGGAGTTCAAAGAGACCTCTGACCATTTGAGGAGATGGTCTGCATGATGTCAGGTCTCCGGAAAAATTCCCCCGAGATTCACGAGCCGGGGTCTCCAGGTCTCAAGACAGGCGCTTTCAGCAGCCAAAACCCCGGGGGCCAGAATTACCTACTTGCTCGAACAGAAGATCCCTTGCTCTTTTCGGGGGCAGTTTGAGACCTAGGGATCAGATCCTGGAGGACTCCGGCAGTATGAAAGCAACCACGTTTCCCAGAAACCGGAGAGCAGAGGGTGCGGGGATCTGTCCCGGGGGGGTGCGACGGGGGTCACAGCGCGGGTCACAGCGCGCAGCCCCCGCGTCCCCCTCCTTCCCGGACGCACCAGCTAGAAGCTACGCTTGGGAAACAAATTCGAACCCCGCCCTGGTTGCCCTGGCTGGGGAGAGAGAGGACACACAATCTTTCTTTGCTCCCTCCCCTACCTCCACGCCGCTCCGGAGCGACAGCCTTCAATAGCCATATTTCTAAAAAGACAAAATGTCCATTTTTCTAAAAAGACAAAAAGCAACAAAACTCCCCCAAACATCTATTTTTTTTTTTTTATGTATATGGAGAAAACCAGGAATGAAATAGGAGAGGAAGGACTGCAAATAGAAGCAATTGGGAGGCAGAATCGGGGAGTGATCGGACGGACAGCATTTTGATCCAGCAGGCGGCCAGGCATTACATGGTATTCATCTGTGTGGTCTTGACCGAGTGCAGAAAATGAATTTCACGGATCAGGTTGACAGGTAAAGAAATCGGGGGTGCCCTCGAGGACCTCGTGGCGCAACGGTAGCGCGTCTGACTCCAGATCAGAAGGTTGCGTGTTCAAATCACGTCGGGGTCAGTAGTTTTAGCGTCTGTGGAAGGTCCTGGTCTGGGAAGTGAGATGTAGGAGGAAGAGAAAGGTGCCTTCCCCGCTTTCTCCCACCTTGGCTGCCCTCATTAAAATACCTTTAAAAAGTAAATAATAGGCAGCATACAGAGGAAGATGCAACGTTGGTATTGTACCTTTAGGTTTTTTGGGGGCTCATAGAAACACTTTTACTTCTTTATTGCAAATGTTCTGAATTTCACTTTTCACCAACTCGTCCATTAATATTCCCAACGCTCTCAGCCTTCTCTCCATGCTCACTTCTGTGCTTGCAGACCCATCTCTTCATCCACATGTCTTTCTAACCTTCCGAACCTTAGCAGATCTTCTCAGGCAACTAGTCTGCTTCTAGGAGGTGACCTTAGCTCACCCGCGCCACACATGGGTCAGCTTTTCCGTGCCAGAGAGGTCCCACAGCAAGTCCACCCTTGGATCTCTGGGATTCCTTATCACTTCAAATCACAGAAGAGGTCAGTTCCTTTCCAGATGCAGAAAACTGAACACAGTTTTGTTTGTCAAACTGAGACTACAGGGAATGAGAGAAAGTTAGTCTTCTGGGCTATAAGTTCCTTGAACCCCCTAAAACTCTATGTCAAGATTATGTGCAGGAATGTGCGTCTTACTCTCACCTGGGGCTCCAGACTTCCGTCCGCCATCAACAGATTATGAACCATCACATTACAGCATGGGAGAAAGGGAAAGCACATTTATGTCATCAGCATCCATCATTTTGCATAACTTAGAATAAGTTTAAGACACGGCATTTGGTTATCAGCAGACATTGTGCTATAATGTAACCTTTACATAGCACACAGTGACACATATCCCATCTGAGCATGCCTCCGAGCACCAGAGAAGCAAATCCACAGTAAGCTTTTTCCATTTCTTTTTAACCCCTTTCTTAGGAGTTAATTCAGGCTCAGGGCTACCGCCTTACAAAAGACAAATTACTACTCTGAAGGGAAAAATGAGAACCCGTTTTTTATCTCTACAGATTGAGGGGAAGGGGGGGGGAGACAAACTAGGGAAGAGCTGAATATTAACTATGAGGGTACAACCACCCATAGCAGAGTGGCGCAGCGGAAGCGTGCTGGGCCCATAACCCAGAGGTCGATGGATCGAAACCATCCTCTGCTAGGCTTGGTCCTTTTCCTCCCCTTAGCAGAGGGAGCAGGAAAGAAGAGATGAATTCTTGTTACAAATCTTGTGAAAGGTTTGATTCTTTAAATTATGTCTTTGTCAAAAGGATAGAAATAAAAACCTAACAAAATTTGCAATATGCCATCTATAGATCTTTGGTGGTGTCTGATAAGCCCTTTGGCATGTTTTTTTAAACATATGAAAAGGTGCTCCACATCATAGGTCATGAGAGAAATGAAAATTAAAACAACAATGAGATACTACAACACACCTTGTAGAATGTCCAAAATCCAGAACACTGATATCAAAGGCTGGCAAGGATGTGGAGCAACAGGAACTCTCATTCACTGCTGGTGGGAATGCAAGATGGTACAGCCATGGGCGAGGGAAGACAGCTTGCCAGTTCCTTACAAAATTAAACATACTCTCACCATACAACCCAGCAATTGCACTACTCCTTATTTGCCCAAAGGAGTTGAAATATGTGTCTATGCAAAAACCTGAACACAGATGTTTATAGCTCCTTATTAGTAATTGCCAAAACTTGGAAGCCACCAAGATGCCCTCCAGTGGGTCCACCCAGTGGGTCCAATGAGATATTATTCAGCATTAAAAAGAAATGAGCTACCAAGCCATTAGATGACATGGAGAAGCCTTAAATGTATATTACTAAATAAAAGAAGCCAAGCTGAGAGGCTACATGTTATATGATTCCAAATACGTGACATTCTGAAAAAGCCAAAACTATGGTGAGACACCAGATGATCAGTGGTTGCCAGAGGCTGGTGGGTGGAGAGAGGACGAATAGGCAGAGCACGGAGAGCGCAGAGGATGGGGGAGCGGGGCAGTGAAAATACACTGCGTGATACTGTAACGATGGATACATGTCATTATACGTCTGTCCAAACCCACAGAACTATAACACCAAGGGTGAACTGTAATGTACTCTATAAACTTTGGGTGATTACAATGTGTCAAAGTAGGTTCATCAATTAGAGCAAATGTGCCACGCTGGTGGGGGATGTTGATATTGGGGGAGGCAGTGCACGTGGTACCTTCCTCTCCATTTTGCTATGAACCTAAAACTGCCTTGAAAAATTAAATCTTAAAAAAAAGAGAGAAAAGAAAAGAATTGGTACTTGGTACTTAGAAATACTCTCTTTGTGAGACTCCCAATCTTTATTTTCAAAAAATGATGCATTTGAAAGGTCTTCCTTCTGTTAAGTTTTTATCATTTAATGTGAGGACTAGTCAATTTTGAAAACAATCAATTTAATGATGTGATTTAAAGAAAATTTACGTATGTGAGAAAAGAGTAGTGAACTATAGCTGGAGACTATATTATTAACATTTTTGTCACCTTGTGTAAAATGATATTACAAAAGAAATTAAAAAATAAAAAAATTTATACGTACAATTACAGTGGCCTAAAAGATGAGAATTGGGGACCTCAAAGAGGATAACCAAAACAACAAGCCAGCCAGGAGTCGAACCTGGAATCTTCTGATCCGTAGTCAGACGCGTTATCCATTGCGCCACTGGCCCACGCACAGTCACAACTTACTTACAGAAAAAGGAAGTAGTGGATTTGCTATGTTGCTCTAAATATGAATGTGTGAAATCTTGTCTTTCAACTTCCTTTTTCCCTATTACCAGGATTTCCAACCCCAAAACCTCAGAATTCAAACAAAAGAGTTTTCTATTGGTTCCTCTGCTTTAGTTTACTCACACAGTATGATTCCTTTGTGGTCAATAAAAACTCCATTTTGGTGTAACTTGAAAAAGTCTGAAGGAATGTTTAATGTGTTTAAAAGTAGCCTGTAATTGAAGATAAATTACACTGAGCAGAGAAGGTGCAGATGTGTAAAAAGGCCACCTCTCGTAGTCGGCAGGATTCGAACCTGCGCGGGGGGACCCCAATGGATTTCTAGTCCATCGCCTTAACCACTCGGCCACGACTACAGCTACTGTAAAGTTTTTTCGATCTCCTCCATGTTACCATATATCATGTATTCTAGGCTACTTTAGGATTTAGTAATACAAGAGAGCAAACCAAAGGATCCCCATTAATGAAACCGGAAAGGAATCAACCAACATCCATTCCAGCACGTGGTAAGTTGAAAATGCTCTTTGGGTCTTTTCTAGAAAGCAAATCAGCCATATATTGCAATAATCCTCTTTAAATAATCCTTTAAAAATCCTCATATTCTTGCAGAAGTGGGAAATTTATCCTCAATAAATAATCTGACAAAGATGTCCTCGCAGGTACCCTATGTCTCCAGACACCTAATACAGCGCCTGGAATAAGGGCTCAGTAAATGTCAGCTGCTATTGTAAGCATCATTTTAAATTCGAGAAAGGGGACCCATCAAAATGTTCCACAGGGAAACTTATCTCCTGTTTCTTGGTAAAGCTCAAAATATTTTAAAGCAGCTGGTAGAATATTTTTGAATGAAACGGGGAAGTAGAAAATATTTCTGAAAGTCAAATCCCCTTCATTGCATGGCACCTTCTCTCATGAGGGGAAGAACAGCTGCATCTGATGCTCTGTGGATGATAATTTAAAGATATTCGCAAAGATCATCTTCAAGCAAGAGCAGATCCCTAGGATCTCCACATTTCTGAAACTGTACAACCCTTATCACAATCTTATCTGTATGTATATGTGTGGGTGTATTATTGCACAAGTAGATGATTCTGTCCTTCATCAATAGCTCCATTCTGTGAACAGAAGAAGGATAAGACGTGACTGATAAACCACTGCTCATGTGCTGATGGATTGAAAGTTTATCTGCAGTCCAGACCTCTCTTCTGAGCTTCATAATATATAGCTGTCCTAGTAATTTCTTTTTGCAAGTGCCTGGGCATCTCAAAAGCAAGACATCCCAAAATGAATGCTCCACCCTTTCCCCCCAAACTTGAACCTCCTCCAACAAACCAAATTTTATCAGGAGCCAAAACCAAAGACTTAACTTTCTTCCTTTCTCTGACTCTCACCCCATTGCCCGTTGGTGACCAGGCCTTCAATTCAACCTCCTAATTAGTTCTCAAATCTGGCTCTCCCTCCCAAGCCACACAGGTGCATTTTCTTAGATGAACTTCTTACAGTTTGTCATCGGGGTTATTGCAATGACTTCTTCGAAGTATTTTGGCTCCCAGGCTCTTGTCCTTGAACTGATTCATTCATTGCTTCATTCTTTCAAAAATTTTATTCTGAGCCCAATGACATGCCGAGCACTCTGCTAAGTGCTGCTCATTCAATGGAGAGCAAGAAAAATATAGCCACTCCTTGAGGGATTTCCAGAGTAAACAATTATAGAAGCAAACATTTACGAGTATGACAAGTGAGGGGTCCAGTGGGCCAAGTGGCCTATAGGAGTCATGCTCGGTCCCAGACGTGGACATCTTGGATGGTTGCTTGGAAAGTCACTCATTAGACTCCAAATTTCATGAAGAAAGTGTCCAGTTCTACCTTTATTACCTCTGAATGGGTAAATGGTACTCAGTGACTATATGTGGAATGAATCATATTTAAGCTCAGATCTGAAGGATGTGTAAGAGTTAGCCAAGTTGGAAAGGGGTGTGGTGTTCTAGACCTAAACCTCACAGAATATGAGAGAAACTGAAGAAAGTTCTGTCTTGCTGGAACATTGTTTTTCTGGAGAGATCCAGGGAGGGGCAGCAATGAGAGTGGACACCAGAGATGTATTTTAGGGCAGATTTTGTAGGTAGGGCTAGGTTGGCAGTGACTGAGAATGCCCATCTGATTGTGGCCCTCCCCTCCTTAAAGTCTCTGAAGCCTACAAGGAAGATCACAAATGGCATAGGAGGCCCTCATCATGGACATCTCTCTGACCTTCTCAGCTTCCTTTCTGGGCCATCTGTCAAGGGAGCCTGGGACTCCTGAACCAAGGAAGGACCTGCCCTTCCTCACACACTTCTTCAAGCTGACCCTCTGCCTTATTTCCTTGGAGCTCTGTGCCCTTTCTTTAGGGCCTCCGTTTAAGTAGGACAGCTTCTGCCAAGCCTTTTTTTTTTAAATTGGAACTTATACTATAAAAATTTTCAAACATATAGAAAAGTTGAAAGAGTAAGGGATTATCTGTATACCCACCATCCAGATTCAACAACTGTTAACATTTTGCCATATTAATCTTATCTCCCTTCTTCTTCTGGAATATAAAATTCCTTTGCAGACATCATGATGCATCCCACCTACACACGTACACGTGTTTCAACTATGCACGTGTCTTATATAACCATGACACCATTGTCATAAGGGAAAAAAATCCAGTGATTCTTTATAAAAACATCTATTATGCCAGCGTTATTTAAATTTCTCTAAGTATATTTTTTGGAGCTGGCGTTTCTAACCAGGATCCAATCAAAGTTCATGCCTGCATTGCATTTGATTTGTAATGTTTCCTTAGTCCCTTTTAGTTCGGAACAGCATGCCAGCTTCTCGTTGCTGGTGTTGTTTTGACACTGACTTTTAAAAAAAATCCAAGCCAGTTGTCTTGTAGAATGTCCCACACTCTTGATCCGGATTGTTTCTTCAAGGCTACTTTTAATTTATTCCCTGACCCTCATTAAACTAGAAGTTAGGTCGAAATTATCGATTACGTCCATTTTGATTAGATTAGATTCAGGTTAAAAATTGGGGCTTGACACTGTACTTACTTGCGATGGTACTTACTTCACACGAGGAGGCATTTGTCAGGATATCCACCGATCGTGAAGATAGAGTGGTCCCCTCGGGGCTTTCTTTTTCCCTTTGCAATTAGCAAGTAATCTTGGGGTGGTCCTTTAACACCTCGCACACGCTGTGTCCCCAAACCCCTAAGGGTCCTAAGGGTTTTGAGATCGTGAATGCTCTCTGCTGAGTGTCTGATTTCTCTGGGGATCGCAGATGGTGAGTCTTCTAATTCCCCCACGCCCCGACATTTGTTAGAGGGTGTCGTGAAGCTCGACCTTTCTCCTGACTTTCCCCGCGCCCAGGCATTCCTGGGGTTCCAACGGCAGTCGTGGAGTGCGGGTGCGCAGGTGGGCAGGTGCGGGGCGCTCGGTCGCGGGTGTTGGCGCCGAGGGGCGGGGAGAGCCTGGGAGGCGTCGGGCAGCCCGCAGGGCCCGGGACCGCGCCCCAAAGCTCCTGACTTTGTAGGCCGAGGGGAGCGCTGAGAGGGACGGGGGACTGGCCACAGGTGCGGCGGCTGGTCTGCGGCCCCAGACAAGGGACCGCGCTGCTCTCGTGGGACAGACGCTCGGGGGGAGGGGAACAAAGGAACAAAAAGGAAGGAAGGTGTGGAGGCGACAGACCCGGGGGAAGGAGCTATTCGGTTAACGTGAAAAGGAGCCGATACCCGAGAAAACAGCAGTAGTAAAAGTGGACCACCAGCAACCGACCCGGTGTCTGAAATGGACAATAAAGAAACCCCGCAGCAACCACGAAGGGATTCGAACCCTCAATCTTCTGATCCGAAGTCAGACGCCTTATCCATTAGGCCACGTGGTCCTTCTGCCTGCGGAGGGGGTGCGTGTCCAAAAGTTGTTGAAAGAATTCATCTTGGCGTTGTAACTGCAACCTAGGGAATTTATTATTGTAAACCAAGGCATTTCCCAAGATCTTCCAGTCTAGACTCTTAACCACGGAGAACACACTGAGGGTTCCTGGAAGGAGGTGGGTGGGGGGATGGGGGAAATAGGAGATGGGGATGCAGGAGGGCACCTGCTGCGATGAGCAGGGGTGTTATATGTAAGGGATGAATCAGTGAATTCTACTTCTGAAGCTAATATTAGATTGTATGGTAACTAACTGGAATTTAAAGGCGATCTTGAAGTAAAAAAAAAAAATCCTACAGTCTAGTTGGAGAAACAAGTTGAACCTGACGGCCAAAAACACAATAAAGTTACAATGGAGAACCACCAAGGAGAGGAAGATGTTGCGACAATAACCAATAAGACAGGGCTTTATCTTCTGACAGGGATCTGGGAGAAAAGGCCACAGTGAGGAGGGGACGCTTGAGCTGAGGGCTGGGGGTGGGGGAGGCAAAGAGGACACCGGATTGCTACCTGTCCCCCGGAACCCCCTTGGCAGGTAGAGATTGTGGATAAAGTCAAGAATTCACTTCTGCGCACTCCAGAAACCCCGCTCAAAACAACTCCAACATAGAAGTTCAAACAGGACAAAAACAGCAACAAAATTTTGTGATCTGCAAAGCCGATGGAGGTGTGATAGTTGACTTGTCAGATTCGAGAAAGCTGAATCCTAAGCAAGTCCTGTGGGAAAAGCAAAGAGGTGGTCAGATTTACCCATAAACCCTCCATTCTCATGCCCCAGGGCCAAGGTCAGGGACTGTCTTCGGGGGCTTCATCTGGAAATTGCCTGTTAGGGGCGAAATTGTGTGCCTCACTGCCCTCTTCCTTCACATGCTTAAGCCCTAACCCCCAGTACCCCAGAATGTCACTGTATGTGGAGGTAGGGCTTCCAAAGATATAGATAAAGTAGGGTGAGGTCATATGGGTGGGCCCTGACCCAACATGCCTGGTGTCCTTATAAAAAGAGATTGGGACACACATACACACAGGAAGACACACCACGTGGACCCTGGGAGAAGAGAGCCGTCTACAAACCTTGCTGACAAAGTTGATCTCCCGCTTCGAGCCTCCAGAACCCAATCTGTGTCCCCGAGTTGTGGCAGCCCTAGCCGACTCACCCATTGCCCCTCCTCCATCCTGGAGGAAGACTGGATGTTTATTTTCTTGAGACAGGAAAGTATGTGATCTCCAGGCTGGAGCAGTGATGCTCACGCTTTCCCCTGAATCACCATAGCCTGGAGAACTTGTTAAAACGTAGGCCTCTGGGGCCCACTCCCAGAGTTTCTGACTCAGCGGTTCTGGGGTGCAGACAAGGATGTGCATTTCTAACAAGTTCCCAGCTGATACTCATGCTCCGGTTCCAGGGAGCACTTTCTGAGACTCACGAGGCTGGAGGAAGATCACACACAGGGCTAGCAGAAAATGGTAAGAGCTCAATAAATATTATCCACCTGCTCTGAGTTGTCGCTCGTGGACTTCTATACAGACCAGAAGGCCCACCCATTCTGACTGAGAGGAGCAAGTGAGAGTTTTAGGAAGAGATGTTATTTATTTATTTATTTATTTATTTATTATTTTTTAAAATTTAAATTCAATTAATTAACATATAGTGTGTTATTCGTTTCACAGGTAGGGTTTAGTGATTCATCAGTTGCAAAGAGATGTCATTTAAACTAGGCTTTTGAGACTAAGCTTTTCAGCAGGTTGAGGATGGGACTGGCGGGCGCTGAGAAAGTGGGGAGGTGGACCTGGCCAGGATGGGCACTGCAGGGCCGGGCAGGGCTGGGGGCCTGTTTCAGAAGAGGGAGAAGTCTAGTGAATTGTAGGAAAAGTAGTAGGGCAAAATGTATAACTGTTATGATTCCTGTTTCATTGTGGATCTAAACCCAATACATACAGGACTTGTCTCCAAACAGGAGAACTTTCACCAGTGGAAAGATTGAGCATGAGAAAACATTGAAGTTTTTTTCCCCCACAGGAAGCATTTGGGTTTTTGCATCAGTATTTAATCTCATCGATTCCTTTCTTTTCTTAACAAAGCATTAGCGAAGCTATGGATAGAGGGGAGAAAAACGATCAAATCCATCAATAAAAAGAAATAAATCTTTAGAACCTGAAGGAGCGAAGGAAGGATTAATTAATCCTAATTTAGAAGAGAAGAAGCCCTTCCCCGTGGCCTTGTGGCGCAACGGTAGCGCATCTGACTCCAGATCAGAAGGTTGCGTGTTCAAATCACGTCGGGGTCAGCTATGGGTACCTTTTTTAGGGTGAAGAAGAAATGAGAGGTTTTGAGAGGCTTTGAGAGGCTTCCAAGGAGTCATGATTGTGAAAAAACAAAATTTCCCGAGTGAATTACTGGCTTTATTGAAGAATTCATGAATTGGGCGGTATCCTGTCAACTCCAGGGAGTTGTACAAAATGAGACTTTAATAGGCAGAAGGGACTGGGAACGAGGAAGTTCTACCAGCAAAACACAGATTGGTTCAGGCAAAGCCACTTTCCTTTAGAGGATGATAGGCATCTATCAGGCCGATTACCTAACTAGTGCTGACCGGGTGATTTCTAATTGCCTGACTGGTTGAAGATTCCATTTCTGGGAGATGCTGAAACTGTAACTGGTAAGTCTAAGTCTCCGTTTGGTGATTGGGCTTAGCATAAGTGACTCCATTTTGGGCCTGTGGTCCTGTTTCTAACTTGATAGAAAGAACAGAATATCCGCTCTTATCAGAGTTTTGTGGGATGTATTGTGATTCCTGTTTTGCCCTTAGCTTGCCGTTGGAATTCTAAATGGGGGAAGCATTCCCCAAATGGACAGTGCATCCTTGGCAACCTTCTTTAAAGAAAGATTTAATTTAAACACTCTCTTCTTGGGCATCAGGGAATGCATAGTGTTCTGGTTTCCCTCTTTCTTCTCTGGTTGCTTTCCTGACTGTTCCTTTGCGCGTCTGCCTCTAACAATGTGTGCAGTCTTCTCAGCTTCATCCGCCCCACCCTGCCCCCACCGAGCCAGGAATCTAGAGCCGTCCTGGACACATCTTCTCTTCCAGGTCTGAGCAGTGAGTTCTGCTGAGTTTTATTTCCTAAAATGTCTATCCTGTTCTCTACAAGGACCTCTTTTCTTCCATCAATATCTCTTGCCCTGGATGTTGACGTGAACCTCCTAACTCCTCTTCCCAGATCTCCTCTTGTTCAGTTAAACTGGAGTCCTTATTATGCATGTTTTTAAACACAAATCTTGTCCTGATATCCTCTTGCTTGAACAGCCAACTGTCTGTCACACAGGCCTTCTTTCAGTTCCTCAAATACCTGTTGCTCCTTCCCAGGACAGGGCCTTTGTCCCTGACCTTTCCTCTGAAAGGAATGTTCTCTCTTGCTTGCTGCATCTTCCGCTGCGGTGAGCTGGGCAGACCCCAGGCCCTGGAGCCTCACCCCAGCCAGATCCACAGGCCTCACCAAAGGTTCTTGGTCTTGTCACGAGAATGAATTCAAGGCCCGACAAATAGCACGGTGGATGAGTAACACAAGTGGGAAAGTTTATGAAAGCAAAAGCACACTGTGGAGATAAGAGAGCATGAGAGGCAGTGAGAGGGGAGGAAAGGAAAGGGGAGGGAGAGAAAGAGGTGGAGCTCCCACGAGCAAGCGATTACCCTGGAGCTGCCAGCCCTGGGGAGGGGTGTGTTTCTATCTTTTACTGACAGTTGTTAACTAGGGGGCGGGCTATTCATTCCTGGGGCCGGAAGCAGGGTTTCCCGCCTTTTCTTCCTCACAGGGCTTTCCTGTCGTGGCGCCGCCATCTTGGGCCTGGCTGCTGGGATCCGGCCTCTCGTGGACGCTGCCAGGACAGGCCCCGACCTTCCCCACAGCCGGCCACCGCCGCCTCCTTGCTGGCCTCCGGGCATCCCGCTAGAGCCTCACTGCCTGCTCTAAAAGTCCCACTAACATGAACACCAACTACGTGTGTTCCACTGGAGAAATAAGGTAAAATTTCTGACTTTCAGTGGTTCATTCAAAAGTTGCATGAAATAAAAATCAGTAGCTAATATTTAACTGGCAGTTTTGTACTGTGTTTCAAGTGGCTTTAATAGACATCATTTTAATTTACCTTTAAAGCCTCTGGAGGAATGTAGGGCAACTACCCCAGGCTCCATTTATAGATGAATAAACAAGGACTAACGCATCACGTAACTCGGTCACGTTGATTTATGTCTCATACTGTCCAGTTCTGTGTTTCTCTGTTGCTAGGATGTGGAGAAACCTATTTTATGGCTGAAATTATTCCTTTAAGATCAACATTGATAGCCTTTGAATTTGCTGCTGTAGATTCCTGCCATTTCTCCCCTTCAAAGCATCCTAATCACTGCTGCCAAGCAAATACTGTAAGTTCTCCATCCTGAAGAAGAGGTGAAAAGATAGAGACTAGAGCAAGATTGAGGTTTTCACGTGCTTCATATAATCCAGACACTCAGAGCCCATTACCTCCCTGAAACCCAAACTCAAGACTCACTTCAGTGAAGATAATTTTCATTGATTGTCAATGTTTTTCTCCATGTTGGCCTTTTCTCAAAACTTCTGAAAAGTCCTTAAAAACAGGGGCCATAACTTCTGCTTATTTCCAGGTCCCCTTTGGCTTTTGGTTCCGAAGCGCCACAAGGACCTCAGCAGCTGGTGGTCATCCTCCCAAGCAGCAGGCGATGGGGATGAATGTAAGAAGTAGGATTCGGGAGAATTCCTACTTTCAGCATTTTCTTTACTAGTCTCAGTTTTGACGACGATACCTTCCTTGTCCAAACTTGGGTCTTCACAGTGGAATGACAGTAGGTCTTTTTTCCAAAATGAGATAACTTGTTTCACACTTGGATTGAGTGCTGTGATCTAGTAATTAACTGAATTGGCTTGCATCCTAAAAATGAGAGGTTTTCAGAATTTGTTTTCATGGGCGCCTGGGTGGCTCAGTCGGTTAAGCGACTGCCTTCGGCTCAGGTCATGATCCTGGAGTCCCGGGATCGAGTCCCGCATCGGGCTCCCTGCTCGGCAGGGAGTCTGCTTCTCCCTCTGACCCTCCCCCCTCTCATGCTCTCTCTATCTCATTCTCTCTCTCAAATAAATAAATAAAATTAAAAAAAAAAGAATTTGTTTTCATTAATGATTTAAAGGGGGTTGAGGGGGGATGAAAAAAGACATTTTTATATGCTGGGTATTTATACTTGTTTTTCACCTTCAAAAGCCTCCAAGGGCCACGTATCAGCTTCACCTTTCTTCTAGGTCACAAGTTTTCTCAGAGTGTTTAGGTATAGCTTTTTCTTTCTTTGGATTTAGGGAAATCCTAGAGAAAAAACACACTATCTCATGTTTTACTAATGAAGCAGAGACAATGGAACTGTAGCTATGAGGACAAATAAAGAAGGGTTGCCTCATGGGGCATTGGTGGTTCAGTGGTAGAATTCTCGCCTGCCACGCGGGAGGCCCGGGTTCGATTCCCGGCCAATGCAACGTGTTCTCTTTTTTTTCCCCACAGCAGGGGTAGAAATATTTTCACTGAAAAATTACAAAGTAAAAATACTTCGAAGTTAACTGTGTTTCTCGTGTCCGAGTATGGCTGAGAAAGATCAAAGTTAACGCTCCTTTTGCAATTTCACCCTCATAAATTATGCCAATCGGCATGCATTTGGTGTTCCAATGGCCTGAAACGTCATCCTGTTGGAGCTGGAACACACTCCGACCTCAACAGGTTGATCTTTCGGAGGCGAATTGTAAGCCGCTAGTATTTGAGGGCGGAGTGTAGCCATGTACAGAGATCAAGGTATCCTTATCCTCTCTTGACAGTGATCATTTCAAAAATAAACAGAAATTTCAGAAGAAGGCGCCAAAATTTATTGTATTGAAATTTTGCTTTTTTTTTTTTTTTTTTTTGCTTTGCTGCGTGAGCAGAGTGGCGCAGCGGAAGCGTGCTGGGCCCATAACCCAGAGGTCAATGGATCGAAACCATCCTCTGCTATCTCTCCGGTGACTCTTTTTGGTTCAAACTCAGATTTTAGAAAAAGAGAGTGAATAAAGTTGATCACTCTCAGAAAGGGTCTGTGGACCAGTTCTGGATGATAAGAATGCCCACGGTAATTTGTTACAAGTCCTGCTTCCCTTTCTGTAACAGGTGGATCTCTCCGTTGCGGCTGGTTCGTCCGTTGTAATCCAGTCTCCGACTGGGGGCCACTGCACCTGTTAGGGACTGAATGCCACCCTCGCAAGTGCTTTGGTATCTCACACATCAGGCAAGTGTTACAATTTGTAATAACTTGTGTTACCAGCATCTCAATATTCAAAATCTTGTTCTTTTTAGTGTGATGACAGGCACTCCAGAGCAGTTGTCATGGAAACCAGCAGAAAGGCCAGTTTGTAAACTGGAAAGGTATTATTCCTCATGGGAATATATCTAGAGAGCCAGAGAGCAGTTGTGTAGTCGTGGCCGAGTGGTTAAGGCGATGGACTTGAAATCCATTGGGGTCTCCCCGCGCAGGTTCGAATCCTGCCGACTACGAAGTGGTGTTTTTCTTTCCAGGTGTTACACCTGCTGGACCAACTTTGGAAACTGCAAAACACAAAACAGCACTAAATACGCCGTTTTCCTGGGTATTATTGTATTTCTCCATGAAATGTAAGCAGGTAGGTCTAGTCCTTTAGTCTAACAGTGGGTGAAGAAAATTTTTGAAAATGATTTTGGGAAAACACTAGGTATTTCTGAGACCACTATATGAAGATGCTGAAAAAATGCCCAGGTTTAATTCTTTCTTTAATTTGCTATTTCCATATCCGAAATTCAGCTTGGGTCTGACTTCTGAAAACTGGTTTGCCTCTTACTTCTTCGGCTTGATGTTCTTGCAGGAATTAGGGCATATCCAGGGCATCACTATCCAGTTCGTGAGCACGTTTGGTGTTGTGGAGTGAATATCTCAAAATAGAAATTTCCAATCTTTCCTCCTTTTGGATCCCTCTTATTATTCCACTCAGGAAGCCAGAATTGCAGAGAGGAAGTATAGGATAGAGAATTTTCAAAACTGTTTTCAGACGTTGGCTGAATCTTATTTAAAAAAGTTGTTTTGCTGGATAAAACTAACACACAATACCATATATGCAACATAAATAAGAGTAAATGTAATAAAAATTTATCTTTTATCACACTTGCAATCGATCCATCACAGAATGCAGATAAGCAAAGTAGAAATACTTAGAAACGTAAAAGTTTTTAATCCTTGAAATTACTAGTAAATTCCCATGTTATATTTAACTTTTCTTCTTGCATTTTCTGTATTCGTACATGCCCTAAGAGATTTTTCAGTGTTGACAGTTTCCTCTATAAACCCATAGGTAGACAAACGTTCACTGTCCAGGTTAGGAATTTAGTAAATGCAGTTTTGATTTTTCCAGGAACGCGGGTACTCAAGCCTTCCGTGGACCCTGGGGAAAATTCCAAGCAAAGATGAGCCCTGTTGGGCTTTTACCCCGGCGGAGCAAGTTTGTTGCCTCCTTGGATTCAGGGACTGTGAACCTTCTCCACCTGTCCACAGGTACTCACACGCGACTCACTGCAAAGAGCGTCCAAAAGCTTGCCAGGGATAGGGGTTGTCTGTGGCCCCATGGTGTAATGGTTAGCACTCTGGACTTTGAATCCAGCGATCCGAGTTCAAATCTCGGTGGGACCTGTCAGCCTTTTAGCATCTTCCCTTTTCTCTTAAATCACTCCCGCACCCTGACTTGGCCGGAGACACCTGAGCACTTGCTCACCTCAACGGTGCATCTGGGTCAGCAAGGTGACACTGTCCTGCCGAACAGCGTCGCCTGCATTTTCTTCTGGAGTTCTACGTCTGTCCTCCTGTGTCCTTCCTCCTTCGTTGGGAAATCAGGATATCGTCCGAACGCCCTAAGTAATGTTTTACACCCCAGACCTCAGTTCTGGGTTCAGGTTCCATCAGTTTCTAACACGAACTTGGCCTTGAGAAGTTCGTAGTGTGCGTGAGCCCCAACTGTCATGTTTATTTTGGAACATTTGCTGTCTGAGATACAGCAGATTTTCTATTAATGTTTAAGAAATTAAAACTATAGTCCACAACATGCTGAACACAGTGACAAACTCTGCATTGAATATTCATAGATATTCCATCAGGAACCCTTGATAAGGTGGCCCCATGGTGTAATGGTTAGCACTCTGGACTTTGAATCCAGCGATCCGAGTTCAAATCTCGGTGGGACCTGTTTTGGTTTTGGTGACCTCGCCCCCTGTTTTGGTTTTGGTGACCTCGCCCCATATTTCAAATCGCTATTGCATCCTGGTGTGTGGGCTGGAGCTTTACACTCACGCTTTCTTCATGCTAAGAGCGTCCTGTAATTCCTTACTCTCTTCTTGGGCTTATGAAAAATGACCGATTTATGTATCACCTTTGTGTCCTTGTGGATCACTCTCTCTAACTCCCTGGGTTCCTGAAGTCCCATCTCTTTAGTCTTCAGGCCCTAACAGTTCATGTGTCATAAGCTCCTTCTTTTCTTCTCTAGCTCCTCAAAATGTGAGGGCCCCATGCAAGAATATGCATAACAATTTCAACAGAAAGCTCCTCAACGGACTCTGTGGTGAGCACTGTGAGCTCTAAATCCAGCAATTTGAGTCCAAATCTCTTTGGGGCCTCAGCAACATGTTGGTGATTTTCCCTCCGTGGTTCTCCTAACTCATTTGCTCACCTTCGAGGTCTACACATCTAGCTGCAGGCACTGCCAGTCTCTTCCAAATCAACATAGAGTCCCTGCCAAGAGAAAATTGCCTCTGACCACCCACCCGGGGAATCCTAGCCCTATTGCCCCCTCAAACTCCATGTCCCTATTTTGCTTTTTTTGCCCAGAGCTTCTCAGATCCTGGTAAGTTAGAATCTTGGCCCTGGTGACTAAGAGTTTATGTTTTACAGTCCCAAACCGAGGTCCTTCCTTTCATGGAGCCCACATAAAGTGTTCCATCAGCTTCTAAACACTAACACTGTCCTGAAAAAGTTCTACTGCACAGTGGGACAGCTGTGGCGTACGTCTTAGAGCCTCCACTGTCTGCCCTCACTGGCGGCTCCGTGTGCACCTGAAGCTAACGTGTCACCTCCATCATTTTGAAGCTACACTGATCTGTTAGGAGTACTCATTGGTCTTTCAGTGGGGACCCAACTTTAAGGGCCTCATGATGTAACGGGTAGCACTTGGATCACATCTCAGCGGACTTGTCTCAGTTTTGGTCACCTTGCCCGTGCGTTTTCCCAAACCAGGAGTCCACTTTGGTATGATAGACACTCCCTTAGACTCGCACCTCCTCTCCCACATCAACACCCAGCTCCTTGCTCTTTCCTCTGGCTACTGAAAATTGTACTCTCCCCATCATCCTCATGTTCTCCTAAAATCTCTCCTCTTGGTGCCTATTTTTGCTTCGCCTGGTGCCTGAAGTCAGTGAGATCCCCGTGAGTTAATTATGTGCTCTGGTGCTGAAGAGTCACAGGCCTCACCTGTGACTTTTCTCCCCGTGAGGTTCATGCGCATCCTCTGTAGACCTGAAAATGTCCAGACCATGGAGTGAGACCCCCGCCATCATACTCATTTGAGAGTTTCCTTTGTTTTCATACAAGAGGCTCTCTCCTTTAATGTGTCTTAGACTGAATTTATGCCCACACACCTTGAAGATCCCCCACCTGACCCCATGCAAGAGTATACATGTCTTCCCTTGAAGGTTTGTTGTCACAGAGGTCCCATGTGTGACGGTCAACCCTCTAGACATTGGACCCTAAATTCCTTCTGTTGACTCTCTTTAGTTCAAGCATATCCTCCAGTGCTCTCAATGACAGCAAAAGAAGAACCCCCGTCAACTCCTCTGGCCACTAAACATTGTTCCAGAAAAATCCCTGCAAACTTCCTCATACCTATTAAGCCCCAGTCATGTAATGTTTTAGAACCTCTGTATTAGTTTCCTACCGCTGCTATAGCAAATTGCCACAAATTTAGTGGCTCAAAATAACACGAATTACTTTTCGTACAGTTCTGGAGTTCGGAAGTCTAAAATCAAGGTGTCAGCAGGTTTTCTGGAGACTTCAGGGAAGAATCTTGTTTCCTTGCCATGTTCAGCTTCTAGTGGACTCTTCCCTGCATCACCTCTTGCTTTGGTAATCATGTTTCCTATTCTTGACTCTGACCTTCTTCTGGGTATCCTTGGAAAATCCAGCATAATCTCTTCATCTCAAAATTCTCAATTTAATCACATCTATAAATGTAAGGTAACATATTCACAGGTTCTGGGGATTGGGATTTAGGCCTTTGTTAGAAGCCATGATCCAGCCTACCACAGCCTCTGTTACTAAATAGCACGTGTCTGTGAATGCTCTTTAGATTGATTCTATTGATCAGGACTTTTTTCAAAGGCAAAATACCGATCCATTTTCCTTACATGTCTTTTTTTCAAGAGACTCTTCTGTAGGGGCTCCATGGGGTGATGATTGGCATCTGAACTCAGATCTGACAATCTTAGGGTACCTTATGTTTCTGCCTTCTCAATGGCCTTCCCTTCCGGGCACAGGATCTCTGGGCCATGAGGCCTTCCTGGGTTTATTGGTTACCTGTTGTATAAATTACCACAAGATTGGCACTTAAAACAAGATGCTCTTCATCTTACAGTCGTGGAGGGTCTCGAGGGTCAGCATAGCTGGGTCTTCTGCTTCAGGGTCTTTTGTGATCTGCATTCAAGGTATGGGCTGGACTGGAGTCATGTCAAAGCTCAACTGGGGAAGGATCCATTTCCAGGCTTACATGTGTGTGGCAGGATTTAGTTCCTCCGCAAAGGCTGTGGAACTGAGGGCTTTGGCTGCTGGCTGGTTCCTGCCTGGAGTCCATTCTTGGTTCCTTGCCACGTGGACTTTACCAACATGGCAGCTTGTTTTGTCAAAGCATGTGAGCTGAGAAAGCAAGAGTGCAAGTGTTTTGGTAAGTCAGAAATCACAGTCCGTTGTAATCTAATCATGCAAGTGAGATCCTATCACATTCACTGTGTTCCTTAGGTTAGGAGTAAGTCAGTAGGTCCAGGCTGCACTCAAGGGAAGGAATTTCACAAAAAGTCTGTCTACCACACTGGGTTTCAAAGACCCTAGAGATCCCGAAGCTGAATGAGCCCTGTCTGGCTCTGGTCTTCTGCTGTGACTGATACTTTGCAAGCAGGTTATTTATTTATTTATTTATTTATTTATTTATTTATTTATTTATACTTTGTCAGCAGTTGCTATATTGAGAGCAATTCCTGGTATCTCCCAACTGGGAAAATTACTTCTAGGTTTTAGCTTTTATAGTTTTCCTTTATCTATCTTTACACTTAAGTTAGCACTGAAGAGCTAGACTATCACTCTTCTAATCTCACTCCTGACAAGCGAATCAGAATCTCTTGGTATAATGCCCCGAGGCTATTTTCCTAAAGTTCCTCATGGATTTGAATGTGCAGCAGGCGGTGAGGCCCACTGAGCTAATTTCTCCCTGACCACCCTATTCAACCGGCTACCACTCCAAGGCATTTACTACTTTCTGACATATCGTATGTTTTGCTTTCTTAATTATTTATTGCCTATTTCTGCATACTTCAGTTTCAGCAGGGCAGGGAATCTTCTGTGTCGTATATGCTCCTGTACTTAGAACAGGACCTGGCACAGATGCGATGCTTGGTAAATATTCTTGGAAAGATTGAATAAATGAAAGAATCAGTGAACTCTTCAGTTCGGCCTTGGTCATCGTGTTTGACAATTCCCAGCTCTAACAGAACCAAACCCAAAGACATTTTTATTTTCTTTCCAGAAACATTTTAGAATTTGTCACTCACTTAAGCTTAAAACAATTACAACTTCATATTTTTTTTTACCTGTTTTATAGGTGTTTATGTATCAGATAATTAATATGTTTGCTATGTATTAAATTAGTCCTTGACACCTCCTTAGAGCCCACAGTTTGCATCCTGATCACGTTGTAGAGCACGTGCACACACACACACACCCGGAGTTATTCTTTTTTTGTAATGACCTTGGATGTAGATGAGAAAGAGCTGACATCAGGCATCCAGGAGCTGACCTGATTGTCTAGTAGGCCCGGGCGCTGTCAGGAGGTGGCCTGGCACTCACCTCTAGGCCATGGGGATTTTCCGTGGAACATAAACAATCGCACACAACAGGAGCATCAGACAAGGGCTTTCTCTGATCATGATGACGTGAGACAGAACATTTCATAGTCTAGTCTAAGAACAGACAGCCAAAGAAGGCCACTGTGTGTACCACAAAATTACCAAATGTCTCCTGCCAGCTAACACAAGGGACCACTGGTTTTCCAAACTTAGCTTCATTCTATTCTTACCTTTCTCTAGATAGAGTTTATGAAGATACGAAATCACAGAATTATGCCCTCCCTTCCTGACAGCAACCAACCCAGGACAAAGCCTGGCTTCCTTGTCCCCTCCCTCAAATCACCCAACAGAAGACAAATGTTACAATAAGCCCCCCCATTTTTTTTTTTCAATTTGAGATATAATTAACATATAACATTGTGGACATTTAAGATGTGAACGTGTTGATGCGTTTATATATTGCAATATGGTTACCACATAACATTACCTAACACCGTCATCATGTCTCATAATTACCATTTCTTTTTTGGGTGATGAGAATATTTAAGATCTTAGAAACTTTAAAGGATATAATATAGTATTGTTGACTATAATCATGAACTTGTGCATTAGATCTCGAGAAGTCACACATCTGCTCACAGCAAGCTTTGTGTCCTTTGACCCCCATCTCCCCAATTCCACCCCCCACCCCAACCTCTGGTAACCACCATTCTACTCTGTATTTCTAAAAGTTCGGTGTTCAGCTTTTTAAGATTTCGTATAGAAGTGAGATTACATGGTATTTGTCTTTCTCTGTCTGACTTGTCTCACTTAGCGTAATGCCCTCAGGGTCTATCCATGTCGTCAGTAACGGCATTTTCCTTCTTTCTCATGGTTAAGTAAGATTCCATTGCCTGTGTGTATCTTTGTATATACATATATGTATATAGACACAACTTTTTCTTTTTCTTTTAAGATTTTATTTATTTATTTTTGCAAGAGAGAAAGAGCACCAGTAGGAGGAAGGGGTAGCGGGAGAACCAGGCTCCCCACTGAGCAGCGAGCCCCATGTGGGACTCGATCCCAGGACCCTGGGATCATGACCTGAGCCAAAGACAGACACTTCACCGACTGAGCCACCCAGGCGCCCTACACAACTTTTCTTTATCCATTTATGCACTGACACTTCGGTTGTTTCGTATTTTGGCTATTGTAAATAATGTTGCAATGAGCATGGGCATGCAGATATCCCTTTGATAACCTGTTTTCATTTCTTCTGGATAAAAACCCAGAAGTGGGATTGCTGGGTCACACGGTAGTTCTATTTTTAATTTTTTGCGGACCCTCCATACTGTTTTCCACAGTGGCTGCACCAATTTACATTCCCACCAACAGTGCACGAGGGGTCCCCTTTCTCCACAGAGTTGCTAACACTTCTTATCTCTTGACTTTTTGGTGGTGGGCATTCTAACAGATATGAGGTGGTAGCTCATTGTGGTTTTGACTTGCATTTCCCTGATCACTAGCGATGTTGAGCATGCTGGCCATTTAGATGTTGTCTTTGGAGAGACATTATTCCATGAAAGGGAGTTCTACACAAAATGACCCCTAAAAGCCGAAGGAGCTGGAAGACTGAAGGAATAGGCCAACAAGTCCAGTTTGAGGAGAAGCGGTTTGTCAAGGGGATTTAGGGACAGAAGGGTGCCTTGGATGACTCCATCTCCTGTGTGACTGACCTCCTTTTCTAGCCTTGGAGGCTGGGAGCACCTGCAGGGGGGCCCACCTGGAGGAGATGTTGGAGACTCACAGGTGTATCTCCAGAGCAGACTGAGGACACCGTGCCCTGCGGGGTACTTATAAGGGTGGGGTTAGATGGAAAGACTGTGTGTGTGTGGGGGGGTTGGAGTGTGTATGGGGGCTGTGCTCAGGAAGGCTTCAAGCCACAGAATGGTCACCATGGCAGATTTGTCTAAGATGGTGTTAGTCCTGGTTCACACAAATGTCTACACGGTTCTCTGACCACTTTTAAGTTGGACGTTTTTGTTGTTACTGAGTTGGATGAGCTCTCTCTCTCTATTTTGGATATTAACTCCTTATTTAATACACGGTTTGCAAATATTTTCTCCCATTCCACAGTTTGCTTTTTCATTTTGTTGATTTCTTTTGCTGTGCTGAAGCTTTTTAGTTTGATAGGCTTTCCACTTGTTAATTTTTTTCTTTTGTAGTTTGTGCTTTTGGTGTCAAATCCAAAATATCATTGCCAAAATAAATGTCAGTGAACTTTCCCCCTCATGTTTTCTTCTAGGAGTTTCATGGATTCTTGCCTTATATTTATGTCTTTAATCCATTTCGAGTTAGTTTTTGTGAGTGGTGTGAGATAGAGGTCCGATTTCAGTTTTCTGCATGTGGTTATCCAATTTTGGATAAATCCAGTATTTGAGTTATATCCAGTATGAAGGTTGTATATGACCTTCATTATGTAGAGGTACGTTCTCTCTACACCCAACTTGTTGAGAGAGTTTTTTTAATCATGAAAGAATGTTGTATTTTGTCAACAATAGGGCATGACATGTGAAACATGAAAGGATGCTTGTATTTAATAAGGTCTTTAAACTCCCCCTTTAACTGATTTAATTCTCCAAGGTCTCTCGAGGTGTGTACCCTCCCTAGTTGTGGTAGCAAGTCACAACTTATCCAACTGCAGGTGTGTTCCTGGTGATCTCTGGCTGGAGCGCACTGAAGCTGGCCGTAAAAAAAATAAATAAATAAACGACAGTAGTAAATTATCTTTTTTAAATCAAATTTACCTGTACAAAACAAACAAAACAAATCGAAACAAAACAAAACTCCCTCCGATGGTCCTAAAATTCTTTAATAAAGTCTGAAATCTTTGGTCTGACATTGGGAACCAGCCGCCCAGCCCCAGCTCCTCAGCAATCACCTGCTCGCACTTCCTGGGAGGTGATGACTCTAAGAAGTGCTAATGTTCCATATGGTAGACATCTGAGAATCCTGCAATAACAGATACAATACAGCTCGTTTCATGATGGTTTCAATATACATATGGTCTAAAGGAATGACGATACCTAATTTGATTTTTAAGACAAAAGCAGTCATGAACTCCATTCTTCCGTCAAGGGCTGCCAGGTTTCCTGAGAAAGTGTATTCGGTTTTTATTCGGGTCCACTCCCCCCCACCCACTCCTTCCCGGGACTATAGCCTGTTCTTTATTTATTTTTCCTTTATCAAGACAAGAGGGCCACTTACAGAAAGCAAGGAGGTCTTCTTCATTAATAAAAGCATATAATCAAATAATGGAAATTGCAACGTAGAGCTGTGCTCAGTATAGCAAGTGCTATAAGCATAGTACTTATGTGAAGGGCCTGTCGCAGGTGACGAGGTGGCCGAGTGGTTAAGGCGATGGACTGCTAATCCATTGTGCTCTGCACGCGTGGGTTCGAATCCCATCCTCGTCGGCGGCTCCCCCGCTGCACCGGTGGGGTGAGGTTTTAGCTCTTGGTGAGCGAGACGCTTCGCTAGTGCTTGCTGGAGGTGCTTGTGGGAAAAAACCAGAAAGAGGCGAGACCAGCCACTTTTCACTATTAATAACGTACCTCCTTAACCGTTTTACGGAGATTTCGGGGGTTATCTAAGCCTGGATGGGAGTGTTGCACCGACTCGGCTCCCGCGGCGGGGGCACACGTCCGCCCCCCGCGCCCCCGGGGTCTCCACTGAGGCCTGAAACTCTGGTTCGGGACCTTCGAGGCTGCAGGCACCGCGCCCCCGGGAGCTTCTCCGACGCCCTTCCCTCCGCCCCCTCGGGCCCCCGGCCCCGGGTCGGTGACCTCAGCTCTCCCAGGTGAGGTCCAGCCGTCCGAGCGGTTGCGGGCGCGCGGGTGACGCTCGCGCCCCCTTCTGGCAAAAGATCCTTTTGCAAGGCCCAGATCCCATATACCTTCCCCGTGAATTCGCTCAGAAAGGCACCATTCTCCTTTTTTTGTATTTTAGTTGAATTAACTTAAATCAAAGATCTTTTGCGAGCGCTCCAACCTCTATTGGTTTCTCCCTTCTTTGGTCCTCTTCTGCTAGTTGCATCTTAATTTGAGCACATTATCCCATAAAATCTCTCCTGTCTCCTCTTTTCACTTTACTGAGAACTAGAGCAAGGGGTCGGATCCACAGCGTAGAATCACAAGATTCGAAGGGACTGTAGAGATGATGTCTCTAAAACGTCCCCCCTCTATCACCTAGCTCTATTTTGCAGATGAGGAAACTGAGGTAGAAACCAAACTAATTGTTTTAAAAAATCATATAACGAGCCTTTCCTTATTAAGGTTCATGGGAACCAAATTCTTTCAGAGCAAGTGGTTAGGGTGGTGAGATCTTTCCAACATGTTCAAATCCTGCGACTGACTGTGACTTTTGATATCTAGAAAATTCTTCTGAAGTACATTTGTCATGAGCCAAAGCCTCATTAGGATTGAGGCCTACAAAGCATGAAATTTGAAGCAATATCTGATTTTGAATTTCATCTAACAATATCTGGCTTATATGGTATATGTAGTTTGAAGATGGTTTACAAACTCCTAAATAAAAGAAGACCACCAGACCACTAAATCATGTTAAAAAATCACAATGGAAAACATTGATAAAATTCCTAAATAAAAATTTAAAACTGTCACATGGCCCAAGGCACCCCATATCGCAATAAAAACATAGCATGTTAAGATAGAGCAAACTGGAAAATTTTGTCACTCCTATGACATACAGAGATTGTCTTCAACTTTTTAACCCATCTCCCGTTAACCTGGCTAAGTGATGGATGAAGGGAAGATATCACATAATAATTTATTGCCTTTATGTCTGTGGTATTTAGTGCTTCAAAATTCAAGATAATTGATCTCCTGCCAAAAACTATGAGGGACATACTGTAGTTGAACAAAGTTGGATTTATTGTCTTGTTGCAATGAGGGAGGCAAAATATCATGGTGATCTATTAAGGGACTCAGTAACTCTATGATTGGTTATTTTAATTTTTGTCTGAAAGGTGAGAGAATCAAAGTAGGACACATGATTACAGACAGTTTTTTTGTTTTTATCTTGCTTCCTGAGGGTCACAGAGCAGCCTTGCCTGTTGTTGGTATCCTTTGAAATTATTTATGTTCCACAGGAATTAACCAGGGCTTAGCTGTGAGGGCCAGGCCAGCTCCTAGCAATGCTAAGGCTGAGCTGTGAATGTCAGACCCAGGCCTGGTGTCAGGGGCTGCTGTTCTCTTTCTCAAAATGCGTGTAATTCATGCACTCCGGGAACTCATTTTTAAGATGAAATGCAATAAGGTATAAGATAATAAGAAAGGATGAATGATTTCTAAACTTCGTAAATCTGCATTGACTCCTCAAATGATTAAAGTATTGGCTTCAGTTTTTCATTCCTTCCTGTATCCAAGCCCTTTGTCTAGTAACTTCTCAGTCCCTCTTCAAGAGATGGAGTGTTGTCCCTGGCCTATGGGCTGGGGCATGAGGATGACTTCGATCAATGGGATATTAGTAGACATATATCCTTTTTAGTTTTTAGTAGACATATCCATATAGTAGAGTATATCCTTTTCCTGGTTGATAAAAGGATACTTAGTGTCATGGTACGTTTTGTGAGGAAGGAAGCAGTGAGTGGCTTCACATGACATTAACACACTGCAATTTTTTTTAGTCTGAGAAATCTCAATCCTGGGAACCAACGCTCAAGCCCCAACTTTTCTGTACAATTTGGACTCTACAGCTGACTGGGGAAAACCAGAGTCATGCCAGAGATCTAAAAAAGAGGCTGGGCAAAGGAAGAGGTAATTATTACCTTGTTTTAATATTCATTGCTTTCACCTAGCAAAAGCATCCTCCACGTGATTTGAAGGAACTGTGTTTCACCATGAAGTCAAGCATTGGAAATTACTTTTTCTTCATCCTAAATTATGAAATTCAGTTATTTAGACACAAAAATGTGTTTTTGTGTATATTGTGCATCTGTCTTCTCTGTCTTCCTGCTTTCTTACACACTCTGTAAATGTAAACAGCTGGGATCTTTTCATGACCTTATGTTCTTCCATTCTGTAATTTAGGTTTGAATCTGGGCTGTTCTCATCCTTTTGATGGCAACAAAAACAAAGGAAAAAGGGAAGTTAAGAGGGAAAAGGAGGGTAAGAGTGAAAACCAGCAACACAGACTCCAGCAGCCACGTCTTCCAAGGACAGGCAGACTCAGACTAGAAGAGAAAAGTGAAGAAAAGAGGGGGGAAGGAGAAGCAACAGGCTCCCACTGTGCGGGCCCCTGGGGCCTGGCATTGGTCTGAGACTCAGCAAGTCTTAGAGGGGGGTCGGTTTACAGATCTGAGTTCCCTTGAAACTGTGAAAATGAAACTCAGGCACTCAAAATCCAAATTTGAGGAGAGCTTGAGAGCCCCCAGATTATTGGAGGGCCTTGTTCCAGTTCTGCCTCTCCTGGGTCCTGACACTGGTCCTCTCCAGGCCTTTGAGAAGGACCTCTTTAGAGTTGGAACTGGAGGGTATTATGCTGAGGGAAATAAGTCAATCAGAGAAAGACAATTATCATATGGTTTCACTCATATGTGGAAGATAAGAAATAGTGCAGAGGACCGTAGGGGAAGGGAGGGAAAACAGAGTGGGAAGTCATCAGAGAGGGAGACAAACCACGAGAGACTCTTAACTCTAGGAAACAAACTGAGGGCTGCTGGAGGGGAGGGGGATGGGGGGATGGGGTAACTGGGTGATGGGCATTAAGGAGGGCACCTGCTGTGATGAGCACTGGGTGTTACATGTAAGTGATAAATTACTGAACACTACATCTGAAACTACTGGTGTACTGTAAGTTGGCTAATTGGATTTAAATTAAAAAAAAAATTAGAGTAGGAAAAAAGAGATGGGTTTGGAAAACAGATACCAGGTGATTCCTCCCACCATGTGAAATATGGCAATTTTGGGGAACGCATAAAAACCAGAACTAACCACGAAGGGATTCGAACCCTCAATCTTCTGATCCGAAGTCAGACGCCTTATCCGTTAGGCCACGTGGTCGCCAGGTAGGAGCCTTCGCCGCAGCCCTTAGGAAGTATAATGAGCTTTCTGGCCGGTCCTGAGTTGTCAAATAGCGCCCCGGCCGCCCGCGCTTCTAGTCATCGAAAAAAAGGAAACGAGCTTACCAGGGTTATTTGGGGCCACGGAGTCGGGCCTCGTGAAAGGTAGGAACTGGCAATTTCGGTCTTGGGTCCTCCACGGGAAGAAAAGTCATGGACATTACCACTCCTGAGCAGAAAAGCTGTGTATGGCACCTGAAAGATGTCCAAATACTGCATACTGTCTGCATCTGGGGATATTTTTTTAAATAAGCTAACTCAGAGCTTCTTCCCTGTAAATACTCATCCACATTCACTATTTTCAGACTCTAGGTAGTTGGAAGGTCCTCCTGGACAGTTATCATGCAAACTGCGCCCAGAAGGCAGTCTTAGCATCCCACGATTGTCTTTCTTGCTGTCCTGCATGGATACCTGCAGGGTCCCCTTTTCATACTCGTCTGGGACTCTCTCCGATTGTTGTAATGTGACATCAGAGCACTTTTCCCGGTGTGTCTCTGTTTGGAGAAGAAGGGCAATCTTTGGTTGGCGTTTCAGGAGGTGTATAGAGTGGTCTAGGGTCATTCATGTTATCTGAAGCTTCCATATCTTAAGAAATAAACACTATAGTAGGATTACAAAAATTATGACTGTTAGCAATTCTTACAGTTAATAGATGATTCAACACAAAAATGTGTTGCAATATACTCATTCTATGGACAAGATATTTATAGAGTTTATAATGTTCTGTAGAGTACTTGGCCCAATAAAGTGATAGAGATTTCAACTTATATTTTAGATGACTTCTTTCGAGTTTATCAGTGAATCTGTGTGACCTCGTGTAGCTTGTTTGAGGATAATGTTGACTATCTACACATATCGCAGTACCTTAATTTTCTTAAATCCCAGACCTTGGGAGCTTTGGCCCTCTTGGTTCATTCGTGATAGGTTAAATTAGCAGCTTCTGGAGCACAGAAATGGGGTCTTTTACATAGTCTTTCTTTCCCTGTCCACAGAATTACATCTGGCAAATAGTAGGAGCTCAGTAAAAATGTGCTGAATTTCTCAAATACATATATTTTTGAATTTTGCAATCGTTTTTAATGTGGGGATTATTTAACTAAAAGATTCTTTTATCCTGCAAAAAAATCTGCATATGGACTTGTTCTCTTCCTCTCTCCCTGGAAGCAAGAAGATGGTGGTTAAACCATCATGGGTACTGTTGGGTTAAGTGGTAAGAGGAGATCCTCAAGGCTCAGTCACCCAGCCCTGTGGAGGGAGACACGATCTTCAGGAAGATCACTGGCAAGGATCTCCAGCCAAAAGAATTTTTAAGGATGACTGGTGTCTTGGTGTCCATGACATTTCCCCTCAAGTGTCAACATGTTTTCTGGTAATACCTAAGAGACAGATATCCCAGATACCTGTAGCAGAAGATCATGATGAGAGCCTTGGACAGTTAATGATTGTTGACGAGAAATGTGCTGCTGATATGGGCCTGGTTATGGAATGGCGGCGAATGAAAGTTGGGGGGGTGGTCAATCCGTCTATCATGTTCATCAGCATGTTTCTGGAGGTGGGCAGATGAATTGGCCTCCTGGTTTAGCACGCTGTAGGGAAAATTTTCTATTCTCTTGGCAATGATCAAATTTGCAACTTCCAATATGTTAGTACACTTACTTTTGTCTGTATATGGAGAGGTTGAAGAAATAATTTTAAAAAACCCTATACATTATAAAAGACATTATTGTATAGCTTATAATAAAAACAAACAAAAAACAAAAATAAAAACACGATCAAAGCCCAGACCACAAACTTGAAGACTCCAGAGATTTTTTTTCTGGCTAGGAAGTTTGATCATATTACTCCTTTGATCAAACTTGGCGATGGTTTTTTACTGCCCATAGAAAAATAAAATCGAAACCTGTTTGCACTGCATACTCACTTCCTTATGACTGTCCCTTTCCCTATCTCTTCTGCCACAACTCAGGATTATATTGTAAGACCTAAAATTTCAAGGGCTCCTTTGACATCTTTGAGCCTCACAGGACCCCCCAAACAGTCCTGTGAATTCACCTGTTCTCACAGGACATGCCCTCTATCTGGCTAATTCCCCTATCAACCAGACCAGGTACATCCCAGCCCCTCAACCTAATGGGTTCACCTCCCTGTTGGTCCTGGAAGCTATTAAAATAAGACAATTCCATCTTTTGGAGGAAACCAGGGTCACCCTTTTCTCTGTCTGCTACAAAGCTTACCTCCCATAGTCCTTGCTGGTCACTCTACTCAGGAGTGCGACCTGAGCCAACTTGCGTGGCACGCGGTGGCCTCCCCCTCCAGGCTGTGAGTATATGTGACGGTAAACAGCTACCCAACTCATCTGCCCAGTGCTGAGCATGGTGTGTCTGGCCATCTGGTGTTGTTTAGGGCAGAGGATCCCTCCTTAACCTATAGGGTGAATGGGAGGTGATCAGATACAGCCATTTTACCTTTCTCCTCAAATCCTCCTCCTCCAATCTCCCTCACCTCCATGCTCGAGCACACTGAATGTTTTGTAGTTCTCTAGAAACCCTTAACTGTTATGCCTCCTTGTAGTTATTTACTTATTTTTCTATCTAGAAACCTCTTCTTGGCTACCTGCCAACTTCTTACTCATTCTAGTTTGGACTCCAAATCTGCCACCTTTCCCAAATTGGGCCATTGCCAGGGCAAAGGTAAGGCAGCAAATCTGTTTTACTCAAGTTTTCACAGATGTCTGTAGCCATGGTGATGACCCTTGGTGAAACTCTGTGAACTAAAATACTGGAATGTTCACTATGTTACTAGGTCATGATGTTATCCTGTGTACATGAAGCAGTGGGTCACTATGAACCAGGTTGACAGCATATTTAAAGGAAACCACAGCCTTCACTGGTCCCTGCAAGTTCACAACAGGAGAGAAAGAATGTGGATCATCTCTGAAGATGGAGGACCGGAAAGACTTCTCTGGTGTTTGCTTGTGTATATCTTTTTCCTGCTGTGTCTGCACTTTTCCCTTTGCTGTAATAAATCTTAACTTTGAGTATATGTTCATTTATGGGAGTCCTTCTAGCAATTCATCCATTTACTGGGTGATCGTGGAGCTATCAGGGACAATCATTTTTCCTTATTCCCAACTGCATTTAGTGTATAATCTTTTAAAAGAAATATCTTATTCTATTATACATATTTGTTTGAAAGCTAGACTGTAGGCTACTTAAATACTTTTCTTAGTGCTTAGCACAGTATATGACACATAATATCTGAATAGGGATCTTTTCTGAGAGATATGTAAAACATACACTTTTAAAAAATGAGCGTAGACAACAGTCCTGTTAGAGATCGTAAAGGAAGGTAGGCCATAGAGACACATTTACCAGCAGCGACCACATAAGTGGTTTTCTCAGGTCAGAGTTCAATCCTGGCCACCAAAACTTTGCACTCTGGCTCAAACTGTTACTTATTTACTCCGAAGATTACGACTCTCGAGTTGCAAAAGTTTGGCGCTGGGATGGCCCAGTAGATTTCTTGTCGATCGCTTTAGCCCCTTGGCCACAACTACCTAACAGGTACTGCTTTCTGAATTATGTACAGAAGGAAATTAAACTCCTTATCTGGACTTCCATCCCTGACCTCACCGCCACGCTCGGCTTATTTTAGCGTTTTCACGGCTTCACAGGACAGGGAGACGGTCGTGATAGCCGGTGGCAACAACAGCATCACCACTTCGGCAACCACTAGGAGTAAAGCTTATTATGGGAAGACATATTAATGATAACTGAGTGTCCTTTACCGACGTTCTATTTATCTCTAGAGAATGTGAACAGTTTCACGTTTATTTTCTGGAAATAATTTAAACGCCAGAATTAGACAAAACAAAACAAATCTGGCTCTATTTTCTTTCCATGTTGTGAAACTAAGCTACATAATTTTAGCAAAAAACACATTAGCAGAGGATGGTTTCGATCCATCGACCTCTGGGTTATGGGCCCAGCACGCTTCCGCTGCGCCACTCTGCTCTTCGGCACAAAGTTCTCCTAATAATACCCTTAACCTGTTCCGAGGCGATTCCTCCTACCGAAAGAACCAGTGCGAGGTCGTCTGTTTGCTTCAACGCCTTGGCTACCACAAGCTGCCAGTTCTCTTCGGAATAATATCGCTACCAGAATCAAAGAGAGAACAACGTAGGCGAAGAGAAGGAAACATTAACACCCTGTTGAGATTTCGGACGCAGAAGCGAGAAGTGTCTGGATATATGAGAGAGAATGACGAGCTTTAATCAAGGGGGAGGGAAGAGGAAAGCCGGGTAAGGAACGGGCTTCCGCGCGGCGGACGAGCCTTCCGCCTCGGAGACACTAACCAGGCCCGCCTTCGCCTTTGGGAAGAACACCCTCCCGGGCTTGGTGATGGAGGTGCCGTCTGGCCGCGGGAGCCCGGGGCCGAGGCTCGCGGCGGGAAGGGCCGGTCCGCGGGCGCAGGAAGGCCGGGGGCGCCGCAGGCCAACGCAGACGGCGGCGCGATCGCACAAGGCACGCCACGCCACGCACAAAACGCTCCTTTCTTCAGTCTGAAGCAGTTAAAAAGGTCCGAAGTTCTCAGTGGGGGATCCGGGACGCTCTAGCTGCCCCCGCGGAGGGCACGGTGGCGGAGGGGGAGGGGGAGAGTGGCCGCCGGGGCCCAGCCTCCCGTGACGTCACCCAGCTCGCCGCGAGGGGCGGGGCCGGGCAGCGGCGGTTCCCGCGTGCGCGCTTCCAGTCTTCAATTAGGTCCGCAATCCGCGCATATAAGGAGATTGCCCCCAACGGTTTTCGTGCTTTTTTTGCGAGTTCTCTCAGCGTTGCAGTCATGTCCGGCCGCGGCAAGGGCGGGAAGGGCCTGGGCAAGGGCGGCGCCAAGCGCCACCGCAAGGTGCTGCGCGACAACATCCAGGGCATCACCAAGCCCGCCATCCGGCGGCTGGCCCGGCGCGGCGGCGTCAAGCGCATCTCCGGCCTCATCTACGAGGAGACCCGCGGGGTGCTCAAGGTGTTCCTGGAGAACGTGATCCGCGACGCCGTCACCTACACGGAGCACGCCAAGCGCAAGACGGTCACGGCCATGGACGTGGTCTACGCGCTCAAGCGCCAGGGCCGCACCCTCTACGGCTTCGGGGGCTGAGCGCACCGGACCCCCCGTACTTCCAAACACCAAAAGGCCCTTTTCAGGGCCGCCCACTTGCCTCATGAAAGGGCTGCATCACTTGTCGTTACCTTTTAAGCTTTGTTTTGTGTTTGAGTACTTGTTCCATCCAAACGGGTTAAGAATGTTTAGTTACTGTTTGGTGTGAGGCGCTTTTTTGATCTGATCGCTTTGTAGCCCCGGGAGGTCACTTCATCGTCGGGCTGTGTCGTTGGTTTGCCGTATTCGGGTCTGTTTAAGCCGCGTCCGGGGCGTTTTTATGGCGGCAGAGCAGCTCACGCGGCGTTGTCTGTTCTCCCAGGGAGCGCCCTCCGTCCTCGACTACTTCGAGTTAGAGATCGCGCTCGCTCGGCTCTTGAACACCAGGAAGCGGAGACCCCCGGTCGGCGGGTAGCGGGTGAGCCTCCCCCGCCGGGCTCCAGCGCCCAAGATGGCGGGGCGGGCGAGGGACAAAGGGAGGGAGGGTGGCGGCGGCGGCGGGGCGGCCGGGGAACAAAGACGAGTCCCCGCGGAGCGGCTGGCCGCGCTCTTCCCGCCGGCTCGGTTGTCCCGACGGCCCTGGGGAAAATGCACTCGCGGGGAGACCTGGCAGGTGTTTAGCATAGCCCCCGAAATTTTCTGACAGTTTGAAAACCTCAAGTAGATAAGGATGTTACCTAATGAGTGGCATTTTTAAAACCTGTACATACAGGCATCAGGATATTTCACCCCAAATTACTAAGTGTAGGGAAGGAAATAGTCCTCTTCCTTCAAGGTCTTCCAGCTGGACTAAAAATTTACATGAGACATGAACAGGAGAAAAAAAATCCAAAGTTTTATTTCCTGCGTGCAGAGGCCCAATAATGAAATTGAGACACAAGTGACTGAGGCAGGCAGTTTTTATACTTTTTAGAAGACAATACATTTGTGAGGAATTGACAAGATCAAAAACGTGTAAATTAACCTTTAATACAACTTTTAATATTAACGGAAATTTACTGCACTGACCGTATTTTTCTCACTTTTACAAAGAGTGGGAAAATAGAGAATAGAGAAAACTGGCACGGACTAATACTAGCCATAGATGAGCATTTGGAAACTACTGATTTGTTCAGTATTTCAACATTGAAGAAAGTGTCTCTGAATCAGCTCAGCTAATCAGAGAGGGGGGCAGGGTTAAAGCAGATTTCCTCTTTCCCCTATAATTATATCTACTCACTTCCTGTTTTAATCCTTATATTCTATTATTATAAGTAATCCACACATATGTTATTAATAGAATATTATGAAGGAATCCACACAATGAAATTTCTACTTAATATTTTATATTCCAGCAAAGCATCCTATAAATTTCTTTTAAGGCAACCAACAAAGCAAATGTCAACCAATAGATAGATGAATTGTGACATAATCAGGCATAATCACACAATCTAACATTGCTACGAAAACAAATGAGCTTTAGCCCCATGTGACAACATGGCAACTCATTGTTCCCTGAAAAAAGCAATTCCCAGAAACTAGATGCGGTATAATACTGTGTTGATCCATTTAGGCTAATTGTGCTGTGATTAAACAGTCACCAAATCCCAGTGACTTACTGTGATAAAGGTTTACGTTTTGCTCATAATGTTTATTGACTGTGGGTCATTTATTTGGTATAAAGATTTCTTATTTTGAGGTTATCTGAATTTCCTTTGGGCGTATAAAAGGATAGTTCTTTTATGACGTGAGACTGATAGGAGTCTTCTAAGTTGTTGGCAATACCACAGCAATCTTTAGGGTGGCCCTAGAATTCCCTAGTCTGGGAATGATTGTGGATGGCAATTTTGTGATTCTCTTCTTGCTTTCAAAGTGCAGCTGCTTTTCTGAAGATGATTCTTCATTCTGGCCAGACACTACAGAGAGGTTAGGCAAAGAGAATTGGAGGCATGGGAACAAAACAGGAATAAAAAGCTCCTAAGCAGCTCTTGTGTGAATTTCCAGGGTCCCTTCCTTGTAGCCCAACTTACTGTTAAATGAGGTACCCTTAGTACTAGTGAGATATGAGGAAGTCCCTGGAAAATGAGTCACATGTTGCTTGAATTGGCAGGCAGAGGCAGGGAAGTCTCACAGCCTAGGTTGTCCTCAAAAGAGTTCAGGGTAAAGAGATGTTCTAAGGAGGGGTTTAGACTTTTAGAAGGGGGTTAGATTGCTCACACTGCCAGACAAGGAACCCTAACTCGTGTCACTTGCTGGTAGTCATTGTGGCCTACTGCCTTGTTCAAAGCCTCAAGACTCAGATTCTAATATGGGCAGGAACTTCCCTAACAGTTCAACCAGAGGCTTTAGCTTCAGTTGATATTTTGGAAGACTTTCCTCTGTGTAGGTACTGTCCTAAATGCTTTACCGTGTTCTTTTACTGATCATCCAGCTATGCCATGTGGTGGTTATTAATTATTATTACCATTTTAGAGGTAAGGAAATGCTCACCAAAGGTTTAAGAAATTGGCCCAAATTTAGCATTGAAATAGGCCGTCAGGACTGTATCGTGTCCTAAGGGATTCCTCCTTAAGCCATGCTTGTTTGTATATTTCTTTTCATGTATTGTTTTCAAATGTACTTAAAATTAGCTTTTTTTTTTTTAAAGATTTTATTTATTTATTTGAGAGAGAGAGAATGAGAGAGAGCGAGTACATGAGAGGGGGGAGGGTCAGAGGGAGAAGCAGACTCCCTGCCGAGCAGGGAGCCCGATGCGGGACTCGATCCTGGGACTCCGGGATCATGACCTGAGCCGAAGGCAGTTGCTTAACCAACTGAGCCACCCAGGCGCCCTAAAATTAGCTTTTTGGGGAGCGAGAAACGAATGCCTTAATTACATGTGGGGCTTAGAGATTCTTCTTCACGAGCCCCATTACAAAATTGAGTCACTTATGTAGGAAATGGTTGGGGTTCAGAGCCGATGGCCAAGAAGGAATTCTTGAGATGTCTTTGGTGCAAAAAGGTGGTTTTAGAGAGCTGTGCTGGGGCCATGAGGCGTGTCCCGTTATATGCTTTCAAGTTGGGAGGGGGTTAGGACAGCACAAGCCTTCAAGGCATTTTGGAAAGAAGGTTTTCAGGACCTTGAGGGAGCTAGCTATTGTTAGGAAAAGGTCATTTATTACTACTTAGTAAAAACTCAGTCATGAGACTCTTCAGATGTGTATCAGTGGATCGTATGCTTGGAGGATGACTGCTAACAGATATCTTGGTGGGGGTAGAGCTAAAGGAAGGTTCCAAGGGAATTTTTATATGTTAGAGTAGACTTACAGGATCCTGGGGGGTTGGGATAATGTTAAGCTAAGATTGCCTTTTGCCCTTAGCAAAGTGTCCACATCAAGGCAGCTGAGCTCCCAGAGGAGGGTCACTCTGCCTGTTTCAAGGACTTGTCAATGGGCTGTGGGAAGTAAGGAAATTTAATTTTTTCGCTTGCCTTTGCTTCCCACATCACTTAAATTAATGTGCACAGAAATCTACTATGTAGGTATTTGCAGATGAAGACATGTAGCTAATAGGTAGAAACAGATTTCTGAGCTCCGTTTTACACCGCCAATGCTCATGGTTTTCCCTCTCCAGCACAGCGCTCAGAAAAATTAAATTTGCTGTCTGGTGATCCTTAGCTTCCATATCTTGCTATATACTTTGGCTGGTTTAAGAACTGTGCTGTGCATCAAAGAACAAGTGTTATCTCCTGGTCAGTTTTACTTTCATTTTATTCTAATGCTCAATTTTCCCTCTGAGCCTGTTACCCAATCCTGTGACTGCAACTGGCATCTATAGCTTGAGAAAAAATAGTGTGGAAACAGTCCTTAGGGATTCAGATCCCACTTTTATTTATTTAAGGGGCTATTTAACCTTAATTCCTCAGGTCATTCACTTGTAAAATGGGAGATTCCATTTTGTATGATTGTGATTGTAGGCTGAAATCAGACGAAGGACAAGCACACCAACGTTAATTCCTTTTAAATCTTCTCCTTTAAAATAAAATCCTAGGGAATGAAGATGTGACTGAGGACAAGATCATTCAGGACACGGAGAGGTTTAGGGTTAGGGACTCCTTAGGGCTGAAGAGTGGAGGCTGATGGATTGAGGCAGATCCCAATCTTCACTCCCCTCCCCTCTCCCCCCCCCCACCCCCCCCCCCCCCCCCCCCCCGCCAGGAATCACAGACGGGAGACTTTCACTTGCTTCCTCCCCGTTCAGGTTATCCAGTTGTAGGCAGTGTCTCTTAAACCCTTGTATATTAAGCCCGGTAGAAAACTAGTGGATGAGTTCCCTGACCTGGCGAAGAGTCAATATTTAACTACGTTAAAAATGTGCGGTGAAGAACTTAGTGGAATTTGAAGGACGTCGGGTTTGAGAGACTGGCAGAGACCCGCTGTGGTTTAGAAATGCAAGTCAGAGTACATTGTTCCAGGAGATGCCGCGGTAGCCTCTCGCAAGCTCAAAGCAAGCTAAAAGAAAAAAAAAAGGTAGTTTTATTTTCTGAAAAATGCTTAACTCCTGTCACTTGTTTTGACTTAGGGCTACTCAAAACCAGGACTGTTTTCCCCTAATTAACTCCCGACCCAGGGTAATGGGAGAGAACAAAATGAAAACAGGAAAATGAAAGCCCTCGAGGTGGGGGCACCCTAGGTAATATTGCTCTCAGTAGCTACCGAGTAGCGAAGCAGAATGCACCAGTCCCAATTGCTTACAGATTCATTCGTTGGTGATTCGCTCATGCCGGGGGCAATTTGTGTCCCCAAATTTTGTTAGTCCTCGAATGTCAGAATGGATGTTCTTGCCATTTTCACTAAGCTTGTGAAAGTTACCGCTCTTTAAGTGACAATGTGGGTGGCTCTTAAAAGAGCCTGATGTCGCTGGTGCTGTTGCAAATGATAAGTTTATTTGGAGCTGGTGTACTTGGTGACGGCCTTGGTGCCCTCGGACACGGCGTGCTTGGCCAGCTCCCCGGGCAGCAGCAGGCGCACGGCCGTCTGGATCTCCCGCGACGTGATGGTCGAGCGCTTGTTGTAATGCGCCAGGCGGGACGCCTCGCCCGCGATGCGCTCGAAGATGTCGTTGACGAACGAGTTCATAATGCCCATGGCCTTGGACGAGATGCCCGTGTCGGGGTGCACCTGCTTTAGCACCTTGTACACGTACACCGAGTAGCTCTCCTTGCGGCTGCGCTTGCGCTTCTTGCCGTCCTTCTTCTGCGCCTTGGTCACCGCCTTCTTGGAGCCCTTTTTGGGGGCCGGAGCTGACTTAGCTGGTTCAGGCATCGCACCAAACCAACACCCGTAAAACAAAACGAAAGATGTACGCCCCCGGCCGAGCGCCCTCCTATTTATTTGGTGTGTATGCAAATTAGGGATAGCAGAATAACGATTTCTGATTGGTCTCTTCAGTATCTTAACCCCTGATAGGCTCCTTGATTATCCTAAACTCTCATTGGCTCTTTTCCGTATTTCAACTTTAAATAATTTGACCTTGCAACCGTACACGCCCTATGCAAATTAGGAGCATTGTTGTTTGGGATATGCCTTTTGATTGGCTGGAATTTGTGTTCGGCCAACGGCATAGGCTGCTTTACCAAACCGCTGCAGAGTATAATAGTCTAGCTTCTCGCCTTGTAGAGCGCTTGATTTTTTTTGTCTTTTGTCACGTTATAACTGCTCTAACTATGTCCGGACGCGGCAAGCAAGGCGGCAAGGCCCGCGCCAAGGCCAAGACGCGCTCGTCGCGGGCCGGCCTGCAGTTCCCGGTGGGCCGCGTGCACCGCCTGCTCCGCAAGGGCAACTACGCCGAGCGGGTCGGCGCCGGCGCGCCCGTGTACCTGGCTGCCGTGCTGGAGTACCTGACGGCCGAGATCCTGGAGCTGGCGGGCAACGCGGCGCGCGACAACAAGAAGACGCGCATCATCCCGCGCCACCTGCAGCTGGCCATCCGCAACGACGAGGAGCTCAACAAGCTGCTGGGCCGCGTGACCATCGCGCAGGGCGGCGTCCTGCCCAACATCCAGGCCGTGCTGCTGCCCAAGAAGACCGAGAGCCACCACAAGGCCAAGGGCAAGTGAAATGTTTGCAAAACCAGCAGTCCCTCTTACAAATCAAAGGCTCTTTTAAGAGCCACCCAAATTTTCTGGAAAGCGCTGAAATACTTAAAAACCCTAGGTGACGTGTTTATTAAGTCTTAGCCATTTGATTACACGCAAATCTTGTTACACGTAACCTGCTTTAAAGTTTCCTTTTTTAAAAATTGGGTAACTCCTCCCGTTCTTGCCACAAAGTGTTCATTTCCAATTAAAATGTTACTTACATCTCCTGTGCTATAAAATTAGATTCATGAAACAAATTACATAGAACGTTTGCAAATGCACAATTACAATTCTGTCAGGACATTACTTAGGGATGTAAGCTATGTATATGACAGAATTATAGTAATCGAGACCAAAATATCAACATATTGAGACTGTTTAATATAAAAGTGTACAGTTTACATACAAATGTACTTAATTATATATATACTATATTCAAACTTGCGGTCAGAAAGTCTAAAACGTATGAAAGAAATGAGAGAACAAAGGAGAGATACCTGACCAATCCCATGTCATGGCGGGCTGTTTAAATTGTATGGCAGCCTGCATTCTTACTAAAAATTATTTTACCTATTCGTTTCTGCCTTTTCACAAAAAAGAAATGAATGAAGTACACTCATATCAACTCTAAATGAAATCTCGCTTTTATTAACTCAATTTCAAGTAAACCTGGAGTAAATATAAACAAGAAATAAATTTTGATTCTATATTCAAATCTTAGTGGAAATCCAATCATTTCTCGCGAAAGCAACCGGAGAACCAATTAGATCACAGCGCGGGACCTACGAACCACACTGGTCTATAAATACCGTCAGAACCGACAACTTGCTACTCTCCAGTCCGTTTCCTCTTCTGTGTGTTTGTCATGGCTCGCACGAAGCAGACGGCCCGCAAGTCGACCGGCGGCAAGGCCCCGCGCAAGCAGCTGGCCACCAAGGCGGCCCGCAAGAGCGCGCCGGCCACCGGCGGCGTCAAGAAGCCGCACCGCTACCGGCCCGGCACGGTGGCCCTGCGCGAGATCCGGCGCTACCAGAAGTCCACCGAGCTGCTGATCCGCAAGCTGCCGTTCCAGCGGCTGGTGCGCGAGATCGCGCAGGACTTCAAGACCGACCTGCGCTTCCAGAGCTCGGCCGTCATGGCCCTGCAGGAGGCGTGCGAGGCCTACCTGGTGGGGCTCTTCGAGGACACCAACCTGTGCGCCATCCACGCCAAGCGCGTCACCATCATGCCCAAGGACATCCAGCTGGCGCGCCGCATCCGCGGGGAGAGGGCGTAAAGCTTTCCCACTACTGATTCAATTAGCTCAAAGGCTCTTCTAAGAGCCACCCACTTTTCCCTAAAATTGCTGTAATATAATCAAGATAGAGCCGTCTCGAGGAATTAATGCTTTTTAAGGTTCGTTTTGAGTTGGTTCCCGGTATTTAGGAGAGTTCTTCAAGGTACTAAGGTTGGTGGGCCGTGTTTGATTCCAGGGTTGTGGGCCTTTACCGAGCTTTCAGCTGTGTCCTAAATCTTTCCCTTTCCATCTTGAGTTGGAAGAGCTCATATGCATAAGTCGCCTGAAGATAGTAACTTCCGGCTCCGAGGAAACTATGTAAGTACCTTCAGGCAGTCTGAGGCGCTTTGACCTGGGAAGGGGATGAGCCACTTGAGGTGGCTTGCTAGTGCAGATAATTCTAAGGTTATCTGGGCACAGGTGGAAGGTGAGGTTCTTTATCCACAAAAGTTTGAACTTGGGTGGAGGTGGCTGTGCATTTGCTATTTACCCCTGGTAAGCTCCCACAAATTTGGGCAATGTCTGAAACCTCAATTTGCTCACTTCCCATCTCTAGTTAAAAGTGAAAGTTTGGGCTTTCCTATAAAACAACCTTTTACACAAGAATGCAGGCTGATAGTTAACTTCTGAATAATTAGTCAGGATTTCTGATGAGCTTACTGGTAGCAGAGCCTAAGACAGTCATGATGGCTTCTGCGGTCTTTGCTCGTGAAGTGTCTACCCACCAGTGGCTTGGACATCATTTGGGAGCTTGCTAGAGCTGGATTGTCAGACCCCACCCAGGCCTAGTCAGAATCTACATTGTACCAAGTTCACCCCCGGAGGTTGGTGGTTGACACTAACAACTAGTTTTTAGAAACCCATTTAAAAAAATATTTTTGGCCTCATCAAGAAAGCAATCTGTGAACTCTTGCAGGAATAAACATTTGTAAACTGCATATTTATGTCACAGAATTAAATGTTCTCTAAATCAATTGCACATAAGAACCCGGGAAGATAGTTTAAGAGAGATCAAGTGATCTCAATATTGCGTGCACATTACAGACCATTGGATGTTTTCTAAAAAATATCTTTGCCTGGGGTCCAATCAGTAGCGTTTTAATTGTAGTCTGGGGGTGATCCCAGGCAACAGTAATTATTAAAACTCAGGTGCTTCCAAAAGGTCGCTAGGGTCGAGGACAGATGCTACATAAATACCAGTGTTGTGATTAGCTCCTGTGTGATTTGACTCCAGGTTTAGCAAGGATTTATCTACAGAATCAGGCTTCCTTGTAGGTTGCTTTCAGAGAGAAAGTCCTGCTCTCCAAGAGAGGATTTTCTGGCTTGCTCGAGGACCGTTAATCGCTGCAATGAATCAAGCAGCATCTGGCTTTTGTAGCAATTTCTGAGGATGGGGCTCATGTGAGTCTATGATGAGAGATGGACCTGCTTTGGGCGATTGACAATGCCAGGTTTTAAGGGATGCTACAAAGAGGAACCTTCTGGGCTTCTTGGCAGACAAACTGCGGAGACCTGCCTATCTTCCCATGGGCACAAAGTCCTGTTTGGTTATTCACCTGGTTTATTTCCATGGCCATTATTTATCAGTTTATCTTTTTTCCCCCTAGCTATTCATTTTTTTAACTTTTTAAATTATGTGACATTTCAGAATATATGAAAGTAGAAATATTAGTTTCATAAACTCTATGTACCCTGCACCAGCTTCCACATCATCACTAGCCAAATAGGTTTTATCCATTTCTTGTCCACCCCACTGCCTTGATCATTGTAAAGAAAATGGTATCATTTTCGCTCTCAATATTTTAAAACATGTCCACCATTTAAAAACCTATTTATGATGCCATGACGATTCCCTCCAACAAACATGTTAAAAATTGTATTTACTCTACATATATTTGTTGAGAGTTTGCAATGTGCTAGATGCTGTTCTGTGCATTGGGAATATACTCAGAGAACCATCCAGACAGAGTTCTTGGCCCTTGTGGAGTTTACATGTGAATGGAAGAGGGACAGACAATAAATCAGATAGATATGTGTGGTATGTTAAAGGGTAAGGAGAAAAATAAAGCTAGAATAAGGAGTGTCCTGGGGAGTTGAGATTTAGGTAAGGCCACTAAGAAGATACTGCAATGGGCGGGGTACAGTTGCAGGAGCTGAAGGCAGAGAAACAAAGAGAAGCAGGATCAAGCAGGGGCTTGTAGACGTTAGCTCTGAGATGTAAGGCCTTGAGAGGACTTGAACATGGGAACTTCCGTATCTGTTTCTCATATTAGCAGGTTCTGCTCTATATTTAGGTAGTCTCCACTGGGCTCCAGTACAAAAATTAAGGCCCAGTTTTCTTCCTGTTTTGTGCTATCCAGACTTTGAAAATAGAAGCTGACCTTTAGCCTTTATAGTTAGAAAAGAGAAAATCTCTGAAAGTTAGTCGTTAAATGCAATTCATATCCCAGTACTTCAGATTCACTAGTTTCTCTGTTTTGTTTTGTTTTTGCCACAGGCAAAATGTTTACCCTCAGGTAACACACTCCATTTACTTGGATTGCAAATTCAGGATTACAAATGCGAATGTCTTCAGGGTCTAGGCAAGAGGTTCTTGTATCTGTACTTCACTGGGTCAGTCAGCAGCGGTGTTTCTGGCAGAATCTAAGCCCTCCCATGGCCAGCTGCAGGCTCTGGGTAGCAGCTCCGTGTCTGTTATGTCATTTGCCCAAGAGAGGTGTTAACACCTGCTGTGGGAATCGTGTAGGTAAAAGAGCCATGACTTCATTAGTTCAAAAGCGTAATTTAGTGCCTACATAGATCATTTTATTTAACCCACACAATAACTCTATGGGTTAGAGGGGCGCCTGGGTGGCTCAGCCGTTTAGCGTCTGCCTTCGGCTCAGGTCATGATCCCAGGGTCCTGGGATCGAGCCCCGCATCGGGCTCCCTGCTCCATGGGAAGCCTGCTTCTCCCTCTCCCGCTCCCCCTGCTTGTGTTCCCTCTCTCTCTCTCTCTCTCTGTCAAAAAATAAATAAAAATTAAAAAAAAAATAACTCTATGGGTTAGAGACCCTTAGTAGCCCAAATACAATGCTGAAGAAACGGAAGCATAGTGAGGTGAACTACCTCACACAGGGGCTCATTTGAATAATTCAATCGTGGACTTTATCTCTGGTGCTAGAGAATGGAGGGCCTTTGTGTGTTACCTGCATAATTTAATTTTACTTTATCCATCCATCCATCCATCCATCCATCCATCCAAAACTTTTTGAGCGCTTACTACGTGCCCTGCATTGTTCTAGGTGCTGGAAATAGAGCAGGGACAACCATGGGGAAAGTTCCCTGTGTAGAGCTCACAAATGTTCTGCTTGTGGGAGACAGGAAATAAACAAAAACAGTATTTTTGTAGGTAAAGAGATTAAAGAGATTAAGAAATCAGGCCAAGAAGATTAAGGACTACCAGGGAGTGGGAGCAATGGGTGGTGGAGTGTTGTAGTTTCAAATGTGGGGGGGTGGGGTGAGACTTCACCACTTAGATGCCACTGAGCAGAGGTAGGATGCCTGGGAGGGAGACAGGTGTGCACACACCTGTGAGAAGATCATTCCACAGAGAAGCTACAGTGATGACTGAACAGATCCTAAGTTGGGAGCAAACTCAGGGTCATGGCCACAGGTCTGATAACCAACTAGTTAGAACCAGGGTCTTCTGTTTTCTCAAGCTGGAGTTTCTAGGTAAATTCAGTATTGATTCACATGTCTTTAATATTTTTTAAAAGTATGAGTCCAGGTTCCTGAGCATACCCAATTTGGATGGTGATCCAAGAGGAGAGGGCAGGAATAGATGAGTGTTAATCTCATGGAGGACTGCCAGCCTGATTCAAGGACACCAGTAGTTGAGGAAAGCATATTAATTATGCGATGATTTATTTAAAATAAAAAGTAAGAGATCTGAGGTTCCAAATAATCACTGTCATCATTTTTCAGAAGAAAGAGTACATCAACAGAGTGGCTCTGCTTAATGCCTAAGGTCACCCAGCTGGTAAATGACGAAACAAATTTTAGCCCAAGTAGTGGGCCTCAAATCCCTCCAATTTTAAGCATATTTTATTGCTGTTCTGTAGTTGTGTATATTATTATTTCCTCTATGAAATAATATTTCATGTCCTAGATAACAGAGAGCATGCCTGGTTCACCTTTGTGCTTTGAATGATACATCCAGTTGAGTGAGGTAGGCATTTCAGACATGGAAGGCTTTGAGGAACATATCAGGGTATCTCGAAATGAGAGAACAGGGCTTTTTCGCCCAAAGGGCAAGACTGACTTTTATAGGAGGTTTAGCTCATAAAGAATGCGTTGAGAAAATGAGTTGAATGAGTTGAGAAAATCCACCAAGATAAAAGACAGCATAAAAGCCAGAAGTGAGGCAGGTAAGACTTGAACTTGTATACCAGATGGTCAGACTTGGAATGTACATTAAAACCGGTGGCCTGTCACTGGATTCCAAACTCAGCCTGACCTTATTCACAGGCTGTGAGTCTGACCATGGAGGCCTTCCTCCACTTTCCAGTGTGTTTTCTTCATCTCCCACGCCTTACGCTGATTGCACCTAGCTTGATTGGGATTCCCAATAGTGTTGAGCACTGTTCATCTGAAGTGGAAAATGTGATTCTAACTAGAGCTGTATCATTTTATTTTCTTCTCAACTGAAGCAAGTACTGCCAATATTTATAATTCAGTTGTGTTGCACCAGGAAGCTCCAGTGTCCTCCTATAGATGTAAGAAATCATCAGTTTCCTTCTTGTCTTATTTATAATTTATAATTACCTACTTATATGAGCTGTGGCAGGGGCTGCTACACAGTTGTCCCCTGAAGGGGGTTTTCCTTTCTTAGCTCCTTTTGTGGCTGGTGTGGCCTATGACTATTTGTGGCCAGTTGGTATGTCAGCAGGCAGAATTACACCATTCTCAGGATTTCATTAATGGTGCAGGTGCTTCTTTACCCTTTTCTCCTTCCTTCAGGATAGAATGTGAACGAGATAGTTGTAGCTGGAGCAGACATTTTAGACTATAAGGTAGGAAATTACCTACATGTTAGTCTAGCTTGTAGTGTCTTCAAATACACTACGAGGCAGGCCATTTCTGAGGTACACGGCCTCCCGTGTAGGCTGACAGTGACTTCCCAAGCGGCCACACCTTTTATGTGGGTGTTGTCTGCGAGTGCAAATGCGGCGAACGCAGAAGTCACCAATGGGTGGACGATTTAAGACTACATAAATACTGAGTACGTCATCAATATTCGGTGTCTCACAAATATTTGGCACTTCGTGGTCCTTTCCTCTCTTCCTATCTCCGTGTAGCACATGAGCTCTCCTTCCTTTTCCATGTGTAACATGTCTTCCAGGCAACTACTTTATGATTTTTGGTAAATACAGCTTTTGAATTTTGTCTACATCTCATAAAATTCCTTGCTTACCTATTTAACACTTCTTAGAAGTTTCTTACTTAGGAATCACCTACTTAACATTTTTATGAGGTTTATCCATCCAATTTGTTGGTCTTGTCTTGGTCCTCCATAGCAGAATTTAATAGCAGAATGTATTTGAGAATATTCTCAAATACTAGAGCAAACACACATTACACACAGAGGTAGAGGAGTTCCCTCAGGAGAGTGGGGCCCCATTCCAAGCCTGAGCTACATATCTGTGCATGAGAAATCGACTTTTATCTAGTTTATCAGTGACTACTTTAGGTTGTCGGTCACTTCCAAGGATATCTGATACTAATAGGTGTACATAAAAGACAGTCCTTAAGAGGATTAATGGACCAGATTTGCTGTGCTAGCATTCCTTTCTGCATTTCAGTAAGATCAGATCCTGTATTTTAGGCACAGCACTAGGACTTCTACAAAATCCCCGTGAACCAAAGATGTGACATGGCTAGACGAAAGTATAACTATATAGCCCCGGTGGTTAACTATAGTCCATAAATACAAACTCTGGGTGTCTTTTTCCGCACATCAATTCTTCTCTCCCTCTTGCTGTCTCCCCTTTCCTTATCATTGTCTCTTACTCCACCTTCCTTCCAGAATTGCTTTTCAAGATTAAATCCTTTCAGCTTGGGCAATGCTAAAGTGATCTTCAGACAGAGGCTTACCCCTTCTTTTGGCCTGTGCGGTTACTTCTCGGCCTTTTGGCTCAGATCAAGTGTAAATGTCCATTCTAGACTGGGAGCCCTGTGAGGTTGAGGATTGCTTCTAGCCTGCTCACCGATCTTTCCCAATCACCTGTCACTTTCTGAAACTTAAGAAGCTCTCAATACGTGAACGAATAAACTCAGTCCTAGTCCTTCAACTCAACACGTCATTTAGGGAAGAATTTGATCTATGATCCTAGAATACTCTGCACTAACCACCACCCTCCCTGCCCCACACTCCATGACCCAACAGGGAAGTGCCTAGAAGGGTGGACTTGTCAAAAGTGAGGACAGTAACTGAAGTACTGTGGTTGAGATTAATCTCAAGGTGTTTTGTAAATCTGTAACCGACATTGTATTCTGTTAAATGATTCCTAGCAAGCCTCTTAAGGGAAGACTACCCAAGCCTGGCTTCTGTGTTGGCTGCTGAAGACATTTCCCCAACTAAGAGAGGCATTGTTCTCAGGCTGCTTGCTGCTGCTTTTCCCTTCTCCTTCCTCTTATAAATCCTGTTTAACCTTTCTTCAAAGAAGCCTGAATGCCTGTTACTTGCAGAATAATAGCTACAGTTGAGTGAGTTATTCTTCAAAAGACATCCTTTCTTTTCAGTCGTCTCCCCCTCAACCCCTTCCATTTACTAGAAAACTAGTTTCTCACGCTATCAGGTAGACAGTATCCTATTGGTTTCCACTAAAACAAGTCTCACACAGACCCACCAAGCACAGTACGCTCTCTAGACAAGCTGATCTATAAAGGATGCCCAGGATGTATTCAACTCGTCCGGACAACTCAAAATTTCTCAGCTACAAGCCCTGGAGCAAGTTCTGGCCCAGATGAATTTCGTTTTCTGAAATCCTAAACCTAAAGTTCAGCAGCTAAAACTGCCTTCCCAGTTTTTGAACAAGTTTTCCTGCTCTGCACTTGCTAGTCTTCTCTGTTCCAGTAAAACAGGCTACTGAGAAAACAAGGATGGGAATGTAAGGATGAAGGAGATGGGCATTCTAACTCTGGCACAGATTTTCCCTAATTTTAAAAAGGTTCACTATTAAAGCTCTTTAGGTGAAAGAGTGAGTGGCTCTGAAAAGAGCCTTTGGGTTGCGGTCGGCTGCAGGCGGGCTCACTTGGAGCTGGTGTACTTGGTGACGGCCTTGGTGCCCTCGGACACGGCGTGCTTGGCCAGCTCCCCGGGCAGCAGCAGGCGCACGGCCGTCTGGATCTCCCGCGACGTGATGGTCGAGCGCTTGTTGTAATGCGCCAGGCGGGACGCCTCGCCCGCGATGCGCTCGAAGATGTCGTTGACGAACGAGTTCATGATGCCCATGGCCTTGGACGAGATGCCCGTGTCGGGGTGCACCTGCTTCAGCACCTTGTACACGTACACCGAGTAGCTCTCCTTGCGGCTGCGCTTGCGCTTCTTGCCGTCCTTCTTCTGCGCCTTGGTCACCGCCTTCTTGGACCCCTTTTTGGGGGCCGGAGCCGACTTGGCGGGTTCAGGCATGGTAAAGCTCTGACACCAAAATCTAGTAGAGTGAAAGCTGAGCGTGGGGTTGGCCTACTTTTATATGGCTTGTATGCAAATAGCGGCTTAATCTGTCTTAATGCCTGATTGGAGCAAATCAGCCAGTAGAAACATTTTATGCAAATCAGGAGAATTCAAATCCACTTTTTGATTGGCTGTTTATGTGGCAGCAATTCTAGATTCTTTTTTCCATCAGAAAAAAGTATTTTCAAAACAGTAAAAGTGTAATGTCTCGTCACTAGTACCTATTTATGAGCCTTGCGGCTCCCTAGATCCCCACCTAAAGAGACAAAAGCCTGATACAAATTTATGATCCTGTTTGCCTGCCAAATTGCAGTTACCCGGGTACTAAATGAAGGAAAGAGAACACAAAAATTAGCTAAATATTTAAATGTTTTCACAATTATGCCATGGCATTCCCAGTTTGATCAAAGTCGGCAAAATTTAAGCTTTCAGAGTCAGAGGATCGTCACATTTAAACAGCGGTGCGGTTTTTATGTTCCCTAAAAACAGTGTCTGGAAGTGGTGTCTGTGTTTGTTAGTGTGTTCAGAGTTATGGGATAGGGTGTTTCCATTGCTAAAATAAAACGTTTCTTCAAAGTCAGAAGCTTTGAGAAATGATAAAGGACGAAACTGGACTGGGTCAATCACGTCCAAGAACAGAGCTTCTGAAGCCACTCAGGAACTGTCAATTTTCATTTTCATCTCTTCCCAAATTTAATCCCCAAACAAGGTGATTAAAACAAAACCAGTTAAGGAACTGTAAAGCAAAATACAGGCTGGGTAAGGGACGCAGAATTATAAGTGAGAAGATCCGTCTTTCAACACTAGCCTTTCTCAAGTGAGTCCTGGTAGCCAATCACAAGGCCCATCAAGTCACTTAATTCACGGCGCGGAATTTGAAGATTCGGACCAATCAGGAGGACGTTGCCTTTATAAATAAGAGCCGACGCAAAGGCACTTCCAGTTGTAAACCGTGTTTGCAAAACCTCGTCATGGCTCGCACGAAGCAGACCGCCCGCAAGTCGACCGGCGGCAAGGCCCCGCGCAAGCAGCTGGCCACCAAGGCGGCCCGCAAGAGCGCGCCGGCCACCGGCGGCGTCAAGAAGCCGCACCGCTACCGGCCCGGCACGGTGGCCCTGCGCGAGATCCGGCGCTACCAGAAGTCCACCGAGCTGCTGATCCGCAAGCTGCCGTTCCAGCGGCTGGTGCGCGAGATCGCGCAGGACTTCAAGACCGACCTGCGCTTCCAGAGCTCGGCCGTCATGGCCCTGCAGGAGGCGTGCGAGGCCTACCTGGTGGGGCTCTTCGAGGACACCAACCTGTGCGCCATCCACGCCAAGCGCGTCACCATCATGCCCAAGGACATCCAGCTGGCGCGCCGCATCCGCGGGGAGAGGGCGTAAATATGATTTCCTGGTTCCGTGCCAACTTTAAACCCAAAGGCTCTTTTCAGAGCCACCTACAATTTCTGTTTGAAGAGCTGTACCGCAACAACAGGATCTCCGCGCTCCCCGAGTCCCCCTTGCCCCCACTAACGTCCGGTAGGGGTGGCGCCAGGGCGCGTTCGCCGGCGGCCCACCTCCCGACTCCTGCCTCCGCCCGAACACTCGCCCAGCCTCGCGATCCTTCCCTTGACAACCAGTGTGAATCAGGCCGATTGCGCTGCGTTCCCCAGGAGAGGGGGTTAGACAAGCCTTGGCTTTTTCTTGGAGCCGTCCATATGGCTGAGTGTATTTGAAGTGGCTCATAAAACCGCCGTGGATTTGGGTACTTTCTGCTGAACTACAAAATAGTATAGCGACAAGTTATGATACCCAGTCCTGAAAACCATGGCTCCCGGTTTGGGAAATCTACGGAGCATGCTGTCAAAACCTGACCCGCAGCTAGCCAGGGCCTATCTACAAGGGCAGCAGTTAATGATACATCCAGACAGCCATATTAATACGTAATTAAGACCGCAACTTGCCAGGAATCCAGGCATGGATTTCCACACTTCATTCTGATAGGAGAAAGGACGGATCCTTGAGCAACCTGGAAAGCATCCTAGGGGGTTTACCATGTTTGGTGGGGCATGCGCACACTGGTGTTCAAGAACCCACGCGGAGTGGTGCATGAGAGCAGTTTGGTGGCCATCCATTTCTTTCTTGACTGAGCAATACGTCCTGTAGTAACAGTACTCCTTTTCTTTTTTTTTTAAAGATTTTATTTATTTATTTGAGAGAGAGAGAGAGCATGGGGGGGGGGAGGGTCAGAGGGAGAAGCAGACTCCCTGCTGAGCAGGGAGCCCGATGTGGGACTCGATGTGGGACTCGATGTGGGACTCGATCCCGGGACTCCAGGATCATGACCTGAGCCGAAGGCAGTCGCTTAACCAACTGAGCCACTCAGGCGCCCAACAGTACTCCTTTTCTGCACTGGAAATAGATCTGGTACCTCAAGCGTGGGTTCGCAGAATTTGAGACCCAGCTTGGAGCGGTAGTAGCAGCAGCCTGTCTGGTACAGCTGGGCAGGGCAGCAATACCGGACGTGGGGCTGAGTATTTTCACACCAGGAATTCGGAGCTTGTAGCAGCTCAGAACTAAAAGGTCAAGATTGTGCAGAATGTGTCTGCACTGTCCTTGTGTGAGAAACATGACGTCGTTAGTCAGTAAGACAGAACCCAGCCCTTGCACAGGGCGTGGTGTGTAACCCATTATGAATCCTCAGAGAACCAAGGAGGCAACAGCTTCCAGCGTTTCCTCCAACAAATTCAGAATCCTCTGACAAACCCTAGAGCCATGGAGGATTTGTCCATCAGTCAGGTTTCACAGACATTGGTTGTGGGAACTCCTAGCCTCATCCCAGGGTTTATCCCTCGCTGTGGGGATTACTAAACACTGGGGGCTTTTCGGGAACTAAGTGAACAGCTCTGAACTTCAGTGAAAACACAAGTCCCATGGCAGGAACCACAGGACGGGCATACCAGCAGTTTATTCAACAAACATGGGAGGCTCTTGGTGGGATAAGTCCTTAGCTACAGAACCCAGAAGTCAGATTTCAGAAACAATTGAAAATGTCGCTTGATGCAATATTTTGGAACCCTGAAGCAAACTTGCACATGATAATAGCAACACCATGTGATTTCTTTGAGACTACTGAAAGAGTTATAAGGCTCCCAGTCATCACAGCAGTACTTCTGTATCTTACAAAATGTAATTTTGAGGTGGAATTCAGGAAACACAAAACTGGCAAGGATGGGGTGGGTGGGGACACAAAACAAAAATATTGTACATGAAAGGTCATAACAGCTTTATTTGCAAAAGCCCTAAATTAGAAACAACTTAATATCTTTCAATGGGTGGATGGTTAAATAAATTTTCATGCATCCATGCACGAAAGCCTACTCAGCAACAAAAGGGAGGCTAGTGATACACACAACAACTGGGATGGATCTCAAGGGCATCATGATTAGTGAAAAAAAAAAAACTATTGGGGAGGAAAAGTTTTCCCTTGTAGGTTCTTTGGCTGTAAATTGATATAAAAACAGATTAACAGGAGAAAATTTTAATTATGTGTGTATTGGAGCCCCATAAGAATATGAGACCCAAGGATAAGTCTGTCGGTAGATATTTATATGCCCCCCTGAGCTAAAGAATGGGATAGGGACCTGGGGCTTCAAAGGGAGAGAGGGCAACCTACAGATAGGTCTTTCAGATAAAAATTATCTCTGGTAATAGCTCTCTTTCTGGGAGCTATCTAAAATTTTTTAGGTAGTTAAGGGAGAGGTAAAAGTTTTTCTTGAGTTTGCTGGGTCTTGATTGCCTTCAGTTCAAAATAACTCAAGTGCCAAAGCAGCACATTTTGGGGTCACATATATTGCTCTCCCTCAAAGTCATTTTCAAAAGGTTACATATTACATTATTCATTTAGATAACATTCTCAAAATGACAAAACCCAGAGATGGATAACAGATTAATGATTGCCACAGGACAGGGAAGACGTTTATGGATGTAATATAAAGAGGTAACAAGGAGTTCCTTGGTGATGTTGGAAACATTTTGTATCAGCACTGCAGTGGTATTTATGTGAATCTATATACATGGGGTAAAATTGCACAGGGCTACACACACACAAAGACAAATGAGTGCATGGTAAGACCGGGAAGAGTTGAAAAGCCCTGTAGTCTAGGTAATAGTATTTTGCCAATATCAATTACCTGGCTTTGATATTGTAAGATACACTGGTTATGTGGGATGCGACCATTAGAGGAAATTGGTTCAAGGGGCTCTGCGAACTACTGTTGCAACTTAACAACAAGGTAAACTTTGCAACTACTGTTGCAAAATAACAAGATAAAAAAAAAAGCTGCTGGACAATTCTTTAACAATTGCTACTTTGCATTGCTTGGGATTCCATGGTTTGTTTAAGAAAATAATGTGATTTTTTTTTCACAAACAGCAGTTTTTTTGCTTTCTTCTGGCTGTTCTAGTGGTGACATGTCCATCGGGCCGATGTTTGGTTCATTCATGTTGGTACGTGATGTTTTACATCTTGCTGCCCCTGCCTCAAAAGTAAATTGAATTTCAGAATTTGATATTCCTAATCTCAAATTTTCTGATCGGGTATACTTGGCCGAGCTCATCCATGCTCTTTTAGAACACTTTACTTGGTACATCATAAGTATGCAATAAAAATCACTTCTTACTTGAAAATTCTATTTATTCTAAGGACATCATTTATATTTTCTTTTTTTTTTTTTTAAGATTTTATTTATTTATTTGACAGAGAGATGACACAAGCAGGGGGAGTGGGAGAGGGAGAAGCAGGCCTCCCACTGGGGAGGGAGCCCGATGCGGGGCTCGATCCCAGGACCCTGGGATCATGACCTGAGCCGAAGGCAGGCGCTTAACGACTGAGCCACCCAGATGCCCCAATCATTTATATTTTCTTTTTTTTTTTTTAAAGATTTTATTTATTTATTTGAGAGAGAGAATGAGAGACAGAGAGCACGAGAGGGAAGAGGGCAGAGGGAGAAGCAGACCCCCTGCTGAGCAGGGAGCCCGATGCGGGACTCGATCCCGGGACTCCAGGATCATGACCTGAGCCGAAGGCAGTCGCTTAACCAACTGAGCCACCCAGGCGCCCCATTTATATTTTCTTAAAGCTAAACTTCCACGTAACTAGCTCAGCGCATATTTGTCATTAGAGTTCATGACAGCTTTGCTTGTGTTTCACGCACTAAGCCCAGAAAAAGGCTCTCCACCTTTTGTCCTCCATATGAGAAAAACAGGGCCTTAGCCTCTGACAATTTACATTCTTTTCCTCTGCAACCCTTCATTGTTGAAATATATATGCTTAATTTGTATGGATAAAGCACACTGTACATACTAGTGTTATATTAGAAATGTTTTGAAATCCTTCCATGTTCTTCAGTCTTCTAAATACTTTGTTTTTAAGAACAGAATTCCTGGGCGATATGAATTTATTGTTCACAAACTAGATGCCAGTCATTTTGCTTATAATAATTCACTTACCAACAACTACTCTTCCTTCTTACTGCAAGTCTATCGAAACTCAAGTAGATCAACAGACAAGTTCAATGTTACAGTTTGAAAGCTGCCACTCCCTGATCCCAAACCTGAAGCCTGGCCTGGTTGCTCCACAATACGTTGACTAATTCCTTTGTTTCTTGGGATTTGGGCTTGTTTAAATTCCAGTGTAGCAAAAGATCCAAGAATATATATGGAAAAGTAAATCTTTAAACACATGTACCTATATATGAAGGAGGTCATTTCTTTTGTGTACATGTCTGAAACTTGTGTTTAGAGGTTCTTATTTTCTAAATACCAGTAAATCTCCCTACCCCGTGTCTACTTTAGGCCTTAGAAGCAAGGGCGCGAGGACTTCCAGCGATTTCCTAACTTTTCCGGTGTTTTAGTTTTCACAAAGTTCTGCACAATTGTTACAAAAGGGGCTGCTGGGGGCTGGTATTAAGCTCCTTCGACTGTCATTCCCAGTGACTACTTACTGTGTCCGGCCGCGGCAAGGGCGGGAAGGGCCTGGGCAAGGGCGGCGCCAAGCGCCACCGCAAGGTGCTGCGCGACAACATCCAGGGCATCACCAAGCCCGCCATCCGGCGGCTGGCCCGGCGCGGCGGCGTCAAGCGCATCTCCGGCCTCATCTACGAGGAGACCCGCGGGGTGCTCAAAGTGTTCCTGGAGAACGTGATCCGGGACGCCGTCACCTACACGGAGCACGCCAAGCGCAAGACGGTCACGGCCATGGACGTGGTCTACGCGCTCAAGCGCCAGGGCCGCACCCTCTACGGCTTCGGGGGCTGAGCGTTCGCATCTCCCCACCCGAACACCGCGATTCTCAACCAAAGGCCCTTTTCAGGGCCACCTGCTCTTTCTACTAAGGAGCTCTCACTTGCCCCTGGGTGCTGCTCTGGGGGTGGGGTGGTGGTTTGGTACAAACGTTGAAAATTCATGGGCACAACTTTCTCCTAATGCTGTGAGGTGTTCATAGCAGCTGCCGCGAATGAGCATCGAACACTTTCAGGATCGACAGGCGGGAAGCGGTGAAATTTGGTGATAGAGCAGGTAGTGAAACGGTGGGTTAGACAGGTTGGTAGATTAGGAATCTTTTGGGCTGCCTCCAGACCCCGCAGATCTAACTGCCACACTCCCTCTTTAAGGTGGCTGTACTAAAGTTTAGCAAAGTATACGAGAATGTTTTCTCTAGGGTTACAGTTTTTATTTTTTCAATATACATTTGTGTGTATGTGTGTGTGTCTGTGTGTGTGTGTGTGAGGTGGGTTCTCCCAGCTGTATTATGTTCTGCCGAGTCAGATCTGTTAGCTCTAGGATAAAAACAGTAATGAGCATAAACCTTAGCATATGCGGTGTTGAATGCACTTGTTGCACAGAATTTTTGTCTTATGTCAAACCCATTTTTGATGAGATGGTCAAAGATTATCAATGCTAAAATCTTTTGGAAAAAAGCTGGGGAACACTAGATTCAAATGGTGTCAAAGTATCTCCAAACAACGTTATTTGCAAAGGGAAAAAATATCTTTACAGTGGAGCAATGCTTCCCCACCTCCCATGACTGCGTGTTAGCTGAGTGTCTAATTTAGTAGGACTAAAAGTAACCGACCACCTGTGTGCCTTCCCTCGTGCATAATAAATATAGAGCATCACCTCTGACAAAGGTGTACGATCCTAATCATGCCTCAGGAGAGTACAGGGGATAAAGGAGCCAGTTAAATACCATCACAAGGCGAAAACATCAAACCAGAACTTGGGACATTATATAACACAATTAGTTTGGTTTCCCGCAAAATCAGTCATAACAAAACCGTGGAGGAGTGTTCAAGATTGAAAGAGACTCAAGTAAGAGAGCACTGAACAAGACATGTTGATTGGATCCTGGCTCTATAGATAAAGCTATAAAGGCCATTTTGGAGACAAGTGGGGAAACTTGAATACAGACCGGATATTACATTATTTTGTGAGTTAGTTTTTCTTTTCTTTCTTTCTTCTTCTTCTTTTTTTTTTTACGTTTGATAATGTTGAGATTATGTGGAAAATTCCCTTATTCTTAGGAGTTAGATACTGAAATATTTAGGGGTTCAAGCCTCATGATGTCTGCAATCTACTTTTAAATGGCTTAGCAAAAAATGTATATGCATATAGACATATACACAAAAGTGGTAAATTGTGCTCAGGTATTGAATCTAGGTGCTGGTTACAAAGATAATCGACCAACACACTTTTTATTTTTGTTGTTTGAATATTTTTATAATAAAAATTGGGGAAAAATAAACAGGCAACAAAGTGTGTTGAAAACGGATCTGTGTCATTAGGAGAGGCTGTCTGAACAGGTGAGTGTAAAGATCTGCCCGGTGCAGAGAGGGGGCAGAAGCAGCAGGGCACTCAGCCCGTGGTGTGTGTCAGAAGCACGTGTCTTATTCCCCTTGTGCTGACTCCTTGACCAGAAGTTGGCCAGAGGGCAAGGACATGGAACAGGTCACTTCGGGCCACGTTGGCAAAGAGTAGGACAGCCACCAGAGTAAAGATCCAGGGGGACAGTGAGTAGTTAAATGCCATGGAGATTGGGAAAGATTTCTGAGGAAGGAGGCCCAGCAGTTGCCTGGGTGGGGAAGGCCCCTCCCGTCAGCTGAAAACCTGGCGATCAGCCTGCTTACACCAACTCTTTGGGCTATGGTGAGCATCCATGCACTTTGTGCTGTGCAGTCACCACAGTGGGTTACTGTCACTGTTCAGCCAAGGTCAGGACAGGTGACACCCCCCTCACATTGGGCAATAGGAGGCGTGTTTCCTAAAGAAGCTATTTGCAAACTGAGTTCAAGGTACAGAAACCCCAAGAAATTGTGCCTCTCCCCAGGCCTGGTCAGTGGGGCAGCTTATCCCCCATAAGCCTGATGCGGCAAGGAAAGCAGTTAAGAGAGCTGCATGGAAAGGGATCTCCAGCAGGTGCTGAGGCTTTGAGAGAGGGGTGCAAGCAGCCTGTGGGGACCCCTGGAGGGGAAACTGGGTAGTAAACACTCACAACACCCATCTCTCCTTCCTCCCATCTCCTACAGGTGGTTTTCACTGGCTGACCCCAACCAGAGGTGGGGGTCCAGGTAATCCATTGGTGGGATCCATACAGGGGAGCCCCATATGGCCTAGGGCCAGGGGGAGAAGGCAGAGCTAATTCTGGAGGGCCAACTGGAAGATGCTCAGTACAGTTATGTTTGAAGTAGGCCATCTCCATGTTTTCTAAAATGAATGTTCTAGAAAGTTATCTGTTCCTATGACACACTTTCTTTTGAAAGATTTAAAATTCTTTGCCTTGTCCCTGGAAGCGGCTTGTAGGGTTGGTGTCACAGTTCAAACCATTCATAGACCACATGGGACTTTATAAACTATTATAAACAAGTTACTCCATATACCCAATTCCACAGAATTGAATATTTATTCTCTAAATCTATGAATTTTGAGTTTAGAATGATGTATATTTGGTTGGCATTTGGCTTTCCATGGGAAAAATTGAAACCTGACAAAGTAATCATGTGTTTTAAGTTTAAAAACAAAAAAAATGAAAGAGAACACAATAAAACTTTTTAAAAATAGATGTTAATTCAAGGTTGCATTTCGAACTTTTAAAAGATTTTTTAAAGTTTGTATGTATTTTTCACCACAGATAAATAGTTATTTTTATATTCCTTGCTCTATGTGAATTATATAACTTGCTTTTTCCCTTCTGTTTTTAGTTTCCCATTGTGTGCCATATTTTTCATAATTTCCTCCAGTTTGTACATTTTTTTAAAGATTTTATTTATTTGAGAGAGAGAGAATGAGAGATAGAGAGCATGAGAGGGGGGAGGGGCAGAGGGAGAAGCAGACTCCCTGCTGAGCAGTGAGCCCGATATGGGACTCGATCCTGGGACTCGAGGATCATGACCTGAGCCGAAGGCAGTCGCTTAACCAACTGAGCCACCCAGATGCCCTGTACGTGTTTTTTTTTTTTTAACATTTTATTTATTTATTTGAGAGAAAGAAAGCACAAGCAGGGGGAGGGGCAGAAGGAGAGGGAGAAGCAGACTCCCTGCTGAGTGGGGAGCACAAGGTGGGACTCCATCCCAGGACCCCAAGATCATGACCTGAGCCCAAGTTAGACACTTAACCAACTGAACCACCCAGGCACCCCTGCACATGTATTTTAATATGAACAGACTATGTTTCGGACACACGTGCACAGGATTTATTGGTAAAGATTTAGCCAGGCTGCTCACCCACGGGCAAGGTCATTGCATAACTTTGGCACTTTGCTGCCTCCAAACAAAGAGATCTATACATTTTTGCTCTATTTCTTAGAAATAAAATCCTTTCTAAGATATGCATTTTCCCAGTTACTTTAGTTTTTCCATCAAAGCCAAGCTTTTCAATCCACTTTCCCATAGGCCCCAGAATATTTTGGGCCCTTATACAATATGGCAGGGTTTAACAGCAGACTAGAGCCAGAGCGACTGGCTTGGAATTATGGCTCTAACACTTACGAATTGTGTAATAAGTCACATAAGTTCTCTGTGCCTCAGTGACCTCATCTGTAAAATGGGGATGATGATACCTTCCCAACAGGGTTGTTGGGAGGGTTTTGGAGTCAAACAGACATGGCTTGAATCTTGGCTTCTCTCTTTTCTGGTCTGAGATCTTGGAAAGTGTAACACTTGGAAAGTATAAAAACTAATAAATCTCTACAGTAGTGGTTTGGAGTATTACACCGTGTTTTTGAGAGTTGAGTTCTTATCTCTAACCTTACTTTAACCCATGTGAGGGATAGATGGTGATCACCAACAATTTTAAATGAATTTTTTTCTCTTATGTTTTACTTCTAATACCCCAAAGAATCTTCTGTTCGCCAAGGGAAGAGAGAAAAGGAGAGTTCTGAATCACAATAGGGCCCTTTTATCTCCTACCATGGTCGGGAGAGTGTGGCCACTCTGCGGACAAGCGCACGATCAGCTTAGGTCTCCAGGACATGCAGCACCCATGGGGTCCTCTGTTCTCTGCATTTCCACCTGCCTTTTGCTAACTTGGCAGCACTCACATCATTCAGGGGAATGGCTGGCTACCTGGCTTTTCCATCCCCTGGAGCCTTTATCCTCCTCTCCGTGATTTCTGTAGCTCCCCTCTATAGACCAAAGTGGGTTCCCCGAACCCTTGTGTTACACACTTCACAGAGCAGACTTTTCCCTTCTTTTCTAGTTTTTTGGCTGGTTGAATATTTGAACTTCCATAAGACAGAATAACAGAAGCACAACAAATTTCGTACATGCAGGAGCCCCATAAAAATAAGATTCCCCGGCAGTCAGGTAATCGAGGTTTATATATGTCATCCTGAGCTAAGGGGAAGGGGGCCGGGATCTGGTGCTTCAACGGGAAGGAAGACAACTTATAGAAGATGGGAAGAGCAAATGTTTGGTAAATAAATGTTTGCCATGGCATGCAGATAGGTCTTTCAGATACAGAACTTACCTCTGTAATAGGCCAGAATGATTGTTAGGCTTTTTAGCCTCATCACTGATTTTGTTTTAGTTTCTCAACAAGTGCTTAAGCCCTCGGGGGAATGTGCTCAATTCGAACCGCACTCCAATTAATTTCTAAGTAAGAATGCTAATGTATAAACCTAACACGGATGTGATGTCTAGAGTCGTGGCCTCCAAGAGCGGAGGACTTTTTACAAGAGCTGTCGAGAGAGATTAAGTGACTTGTCTAAGGTTACCTTGTCGGGTTTTCTGAGAGAAGCCCGTGGTCTTCTTACTAAATGTCTGTTTAGCTGGTAACCATCCATTTGTTTATAAATTGTGGTTGAAACTTATGTTTCTCCAAAGCTGATGGTTTTCCTCTTCACTGCTGTGTATGCTACACTGACAGTCTTGGTGAGGGACTTGATCATACCGTGATCACAACATTGCAGGCAGGAGACGTTAAGAGGCAAAGGAGTGGGGTCTCCTCTAGGGATATTACCTTCACTTTTACTCCGTGCACACCGGATGTCTGGAGCACCGACCACATGTCAGGTGCTGTGCTGGGCACTTGTGAGAGGAGACGGACAATGCCCAAGTGCACAGAGATGGTAATTTCAGATGGTGAACAGTATTGTGAAAGAAATAAACTCAAGGTAGTCAGGGACCGTGGCTTATGGGATCCTGTAGATGCTGACAAGGCTTTGGATTTTATTAACACAGAGGAGGAACCTGATCTGGTTTAGGTTTCATGTGTCAGAAGATTCACTCTGGAGAAGCTACGTCTGTCCCTTAGTGGAGGTCGGAGTGGGTGTAAGTGCAGAGCAGTGTGAAGGCCGCTGCCGATGGCCGGGCGAGAGCCCAATGGGCCTTCGATGGTGGTGGAGGTGGTGAGGGGACAGTGGAGAGAGACACTGATTTTCACTCTAGGATTGTTTTACTTGGAGGGCCGACGAATCCTTAGACCTATTGCACCCTTTGCCGTCAACAATGCTGCCTACCCGTTGACAAGTTCTTTTGTCTCCTTTTAAAAGACCGTATCAGGGGTACCTGGGTGGCTCAGTCGGTTAAGCGTCTGCCTTTGGCTCGGGTCATGATTCCAGGGTCCTGGGATCGAGTCCCGCATCGGGCTCCCTGCTTGGTGGGGAGTCTGCTTCTCCCTCCCCCTCTGCCGCAGCTCACGCACTCACTCTCAAATAAATAAAAACCTTAAAAAAATAATAAAAGAAACTGTGTCTGTCTTCCAGGAACCTTGGTCCCCCCACTGTTGTGACAAGAATGATGTACTAATTCATTCTGTATCTTCTTTTATATCAGTGGCATTAAATCAATGTCTCCTCTTCAGAGTGGCAGCCTGGGGCTGTTTCCGAGGAGTAACCCAAGCCACAGAGGATAGCTGTTACCTGAGTGAATTTGTACAAGTCACTTCATGTCTGAACGCCTGTAGAAAGAGGATGGATCACCCTACCTACCTCACAATGTTGTTGTGAGGACCCAATTAAATACTTTGTGTACACCTTGTGAACTTTAAAGTATAATAAAAGTGCAAGTTACTGTGACCAAGCATTCCATCCCAAAGAAAGCCTTATTATCTGAAACAATTTACCTAATAAAAAGCCCGGGATTTCACAACAATGACTATTGTAGGTTCTTAATTGTTTATATACAACATTCGGACTGTGACATGACGTTTTGAACTGATGCTAATTGGGGCCTGTAAGTCCTTTGTGCAATGATCTGATTCACTTATGCTGGGGGTACAAGACTTGTTCTGTCTGTCTGGTCTCAGTTTATCTTCATAACAGCCTGGCCAGAGCCTACGCCCCCACCTAGAGACAAGAAAGCGAGGCTGAGAAGTTAAGCAAACTGTCCGAGATTAAATACTGAGAAAGGTAAATGCAGGGAGTCAATCCAGGGCCTAGAGGAGCAAAAGTCCATGGTCTTTCGTCTCTAGCATCCTGCTTTATTTTCAATAGTTACCCCTTTATCCCTGCTCTACCTTTTTCTCTTAATAACACATTTGTCCTCCTGCCAACAATTTGGGGATTAGCTGCTCCCTTAGGGCATGTGATTCTGGTTAGGCTAGAATGGGACCCCTGCAGTCAGAAGATGGGGCAGTCACATAGGGATGATCTATGTTGTGACTTTCTCTTCTGTTCTTCATATATATATATATATATTTTCATTTGAGAGAGTGTGGGGAGGGGAGGGGCAGAGGGATAGGATCTCAAGCAGACTCCCCGCTGAGCACAGAGCCAGATGCAGGGCTGGATCCTGGGATCAAGACCTGAGCTGAAATCAGGAGGCAGACGCTTAACCCACTGAGCCACCCAGGTGCCCCTGGGCCACATATATTTAACATATTTGTCTGTCATTTGGTTTTTCTCATTTGTGAAGTTCCTGAACAAGTTTTTTGGTCAGCTTCTATACCATTCCCCCCCCCCCACCACCACCTTTTTAAATTGATTTAAATAGGTATTGATTTATATTCTGGACCCTAGCACTTTGTCAGTTTTGTGCCTTATATTTTTGCTCTTTACATGGTTGCCTATATAAACGGAACCCCTTGTGTTTAACACAGTCACATTTACCCATCTTTTACTTTATTTCTTTTTTTCTTTTTCCTGTCTTATTTTATAAATTTCCTTCTCTAAACCAAGGTCACGATGGTATTTACTTATGCTATTTTTTAGGAGTTTATGTTTTGCCTTTCACGTTTCAGTCTTTAGTCATCTCGGGGTGAAGTTTTGATTTCATTCGTTTTTCCATGTGGCTCTCCAGCTTTGCAGGTGTCATTTCCAGAAGGCATCTTATGTTCCTTGCAGGTCTGTTATGCCTTCTCTACCCCATATTGAGTGCTCCCAAGTGTGAGGGTTTCTGGGTTCTGTACTATATTCCATTGGTCTTGTCTGGACTTTTACCAATACAATATATTGTTTTTTCACCATGATGCCTCGATGATCTTTACTATCTGGGAACAGAGTCCACCTCATTGCTTGTCACATAGGAGATTAAGTATTGATTTGATTAAGAATCCAAACTGCGCATCTTAGAGATAAAATAATTATGCCTTTTACTCTGGGAACTAGGTTTTCCTATGGCAAACGTAGGTTAAGTTCCCAGGTAAAATCTCAAGCCAAATTTTCACACTATGACAAAGGAAGGTTAAGGCTACTTCAATTAGGTTATTAGTCCTGTATTTGTTTCCTGTGGCCGCTCTACCAAATTAACACCAATTTAGTTGCTTAAAAGAAAAAAAAACCCTTAAATTTATTAGCTTTCACTTCTGAAGGTCAGAAGTTCAAAATGCGTCTAAGGGGCTACAATGAAGGTGTTTAAGACTGCATTTCTTTCCGAAGATCTAGAGGGAATTTTTTTTTTTTTTTGCCTTTTTCAGCTTCTAGAGGTCACCCATATTCCTTGGCACGTAGCCCCTTCCTGTGTCAGCCAAGCACATTGCTTCAGTTTCTTCATGGTCACTTCTCTGACTCTCATGCCTCCTTTCATAAGGATCCTCGTGTTGCATGGGGCTCACTTGTATGATCTGAAATCATCCCCTCATCTCCACACCCTCCATTTCATTCCATCTGCAAAGTCCTTTTCGGTAAGCTAACATATTCACAGGCTCTGGGGATTAGGACGTGGGCATCTTTGTGGGTGGGCTGGGCCGGGTATTCAGTCCGCCAAGGCCACAACAAGGAAAGAAGCCTTTCTGCATCTGTGGGGGTCCAGAGCACGCCACCCCGGTATATGCCACTTCAATATCGAAGATCAAATCAATTGGACTTGATAATCAGAATATTGATTATTTTCAGCTAAAGGCACTTGAAAAACAGTCGATGCAAGAAGGGTGCTCTGAACTTCCTTTTCCTTCCAGAAAGCAAGAGATGAAATTCCCATGTGAAAGGTGTCCCCACCTGCGCCAGGAGGTAAGAACATTCTTCTCACCAGAGACACGAACTGAGGTGGAGAGAAATCTGTAAAAACGGATCTTGTTAAAATAACCCTTATCCTCCTTCAGCCTCCCTATATCATTTTAGTCACTGTTCCATAATTTCCTCTCTTCATGCAACCCAGGCTGTAAGTACGCAGGCCTAGCCACGTCTTTGGGTCTTCATTTTCTTGGGAAGACTCCTGTGCACATGGAAAGTAGAATTTGTATTGTTTTTCTCCTGCTAATTTTACCTTCCTTACACATCACTGTTGGGAAGCAACTTTAAGCACCTAAAATACACAGACTCTACCACCAGAAAGTATTTAAAACCATGTAATACCTTTTTTTTTTTTTTTAAACTCCACGTGCTTAGTTGCAAAAAGAAAGGCTGACTCTGGCTGATCAAACATGAGAGGTGATGTTTTAAGGGGTAGACGGACAGCCGCATCCTGGGGAGGGGCTGTGGAACCAGGCCTGAAGCCGCTCCCAGGGACAAAAGCTGAAAGCATGCTGCGGAGCCGGCCGGGCACGGCGGCCACAGGTGCTAGGGCACCCCAGGCACCTGACCCACTGGACGCCGTGGCCGCGGGCACCTGACCCTCTGGACGCCGTGGCCGTGGGCGCCTGATCCCCTGGACCCCGTGGCTGCTGCCACCACCAAAGCCTGGATGCTTCTGTCCGCCCCTCTCCCAGCGAAGTGAGGCTCTGGCATCTGCTGTCCCGTCCGGCAACTTTGAAGAGAAGTCTTTCGAAGGTGAGGCTGATCCATGGAGCCTGGCCACACATCCCCATTTCAGCCGCCAGGGAGGCTGGCAGTTGCAGCCGGGAAGCCTGGATATGTGGAGCTGCTTCTAACATGGGAACCGCACAAATGCATGAAAGAAACAAGTGGATCCGTAGTTTGCAAACTCCAAGTTCCACAATAAAAACAAAACAAAACAAAAACATACATACTTGAAACTAAAATTTTATGACATGATATTTTTATTTATTACATGAGATGGTACTTTGATATTTTCTATATATTATACTATACTATTTAAAAAAATCCGTATCAATGGATATGATGTAGGAAAGATGTTAGGGCTCGAAGCCGGGGCCAAGAAAGAATTCTTGAGACGTCTTTGGTGCAAAAAAAGTGGTTTTCCTAAAGCACATGGACAGGACCCGTGGGTAGGAAGAGCCGCGCTGGGGCCATGAGGAGTGGCCTGTTACGTACTTTCAAGTTGGGAGAGGTTAGGGACAGCGTGAGTCTCTAGTTTCCAGGACCTACCTGTTGTTAGGAAAAGGTCATTTATTACTGTTCCATAAAAACTCAGTCATGGGACTCTTCAGATGTTTATCAGTGGGTCATCTGCTTGGAGGATGATTGCCAACGTGTATCTTGGGGGGCGGGGTAGAGACAAAGGAAGTTTCCAAAGGAATTTTTATGTGTTAAAGTAGACTCACAGGATCCTGGAGGTCAGGCTAGGATTGCCTTTTGCCCTTAGTAAAGTATTAACATCAAGGCCGCTGAGCCCCTAGAGGAAGGTCACTCTGCCTGTTTCAAGGACTTGTCAGTGGGCTCTAGGTAGTAAGGAAATTTAACTGTTCTTTTGCCTTTGTTTCCCACAACAGACATAGGTAAATCCAAATTTCGGAAGTGCAGTCAATAACTCTGAATAAACATACCATTTTCACTCAGAGTAAATAAATTTGGATTAATTTGGACGATTAAATATTTTCCTAAAAGATCTGTTGCAGTAACTATTTTTCATACTGTATCAGTGAATATGCTAAAAACATAATACCATACATTTTTAGGAAAGTTTACATTGTAGAAAAGATCAAGCCTAGTAACAGAACTAAAGAAACAGTTTTTTTTTTTTTTCCAAGTAGGCTCCACACCCAGCATGGAGCCCAACATGGGGCTTGAACCCATGACCCTGAGATCAAGACCCAAGCCGAGATCAAGAATTGGATGCCCATCCAACTGAGCCACCCAGGCACCCCAAGAAATAGTTTTTTTGGCATCACACTTAAATCAAATATGGACCAAAAAAAAAAAAATCCTGCTAATCCCTCTTTTATTTTCTTTCTCTTATCTCATGCCAGCAAAATAAAGCTTAGGAATTCTATAGCAACATATGACTATTCCATTAAATAGTGATAGAAATCTGGCTCAATTTGATTACATATAAGCCTATGACAGTGGCATTTTTGTGAGAAAATTTTGGGTAAAATTATCCTCTTTGAAAGGTGGACTTTAAAGACCTGCGAGAACAAGAAACAGGAGGCGTATTTATTTTATACATGCAGACTGGGACTCATTAAATTATTTTTATCCCAAACTGAGAGTTTACAATCTGTGTCTGAAAGTCTGCAATGGTGCTTTGTAGCCACAAGCCTGACATTTGTGTCAAAGAAGGTGGTAAGAGAGGAAAAAGTTCTAGGGGAGCAGATAAAATTATTAAAGGAGAGGAATTTGTATAAAAGTTTACTTGTGACTTTTGATAGTTTATTCATTCCATTGAATCATCTAGTCATTGCACAAATATTTACTAAGTGAATACTAGGCGCTGGTAATTACCTTGGTCCTAAGAATAGCAAAATGAAGATACTGTCCAAGCCTTCCAGGCATCTAGAGAGCTGTTGAAGTGTGTAGTAGCTCTGAGGTCGGATTGGAAACTCTGATGCTGGGTTAGGCTCATGTGTGGAGCATGTCTTTTGGAATGTCAGGAAGTCCTAGGCACTGATTTTGCCCGGGAGAATCAGGTGAAGTTTTCCTGAAGGAAACTCTTAAAGGAGTGAAGGGGATCAGGATCTGCCACCCCAAAATATGCCACTTTATATAAGCATTTATACAAAGCATAAGAATTAATTCTGGCTGAAGGCATTTGAGTTCCTGATATCTTTCTGTGCCTAAAAGCAGGTCCTCTCAAAAATAACTCTGTTGTTATACATCCCCTCCTTGGGAGTGACACTCGTCTCTTGTTGTAAATGAGAAGTTGGTACCACACCCAGACAGATTTTGTCATAAACTATCATATCTGCCATCTATTCTTTTAGGCCCATTTATCTTTCCAAAAAGTCATTTGCTTTTCCATAGAGCCCTTCTTCCCTCCCTGTCCCCTACTAAATTAGGTACATAGACCCCGAACTCTAACTTCTGCTTTGAGTTCCTTATTGCCGAGGGCTCTTCTTACGTGTGTATGTGATGCACATGCTAAGATTCCGTTTGTTTTCCTCTGGTTAGGCTGTCTTAAGTCTCATTTAGCGGGTCCAGCCAGAGAACCTGAGAGCATTTTTATAAAACCTCCCCAAAAGTTGAAGGTTCTTTGTGGACGAAGACACGTGTATATAAAGGATACTGTTGAGGAAAAGAAAACTCCAAGTATGACAAGTTGTTCAGCATATTCAGCTAGAGAAGTCAGTGGTGGATGGGGAGACGGGCTGGAAGAGGAGATTCTGCAGGTGAGCAGGTGCCAGATAAAGCTCAAGAATTGGATTTTATTCTGCAGATGTTGGGAGAACTAGTGAAGGCTTTTTATTTTTTGTAGTTTGGCCTAGATGGGATAATGAAATGTGCACATCACTCAGGTCTCTGACTGCAGTGAGGTGGAGGGATTCTGGTGCGGGGGGGGGGGGGGGGGGGGGGGGTGAATGATGCAGGCAAAGATCTGGCAGGAACCTGCAGTGACAGAAGGGCTTTGAGGATTGGGCTGGAAGGCTGTGTACAAGAGGCAGAATGTCCCAATACCCTTTCAGGGTCTCTGGCTGAGCCCAAGAATTAAATTGACATAAAACAGAGTAACAAGAGAAAAGCATAACATGTTATTTAATATTTTTATGTGTTCATGGGAGTCTTCACAGGAACATGAAGCCCCTGAAAGTGGTTAGGCCTAAGTGCTTACATGCTAGGTTGAACAAAGAGTAATAATCTTGAAATAGCAACAAAAATAGGAGGGGACGAAAGGAGATCCAGGGTTATTTTAACAAGGTCTGTTTGTATAGATTTCTCTCAGCATGACTCCGTTTCTAGTGATGCATTCTTCTCCTCATATAGGCATGACTCCTTTCACATGGGATCATTATCTGCCTTCAGGGAGAAATGGGAAGGTCAGAGCCCCATTCTTACATCTGCTTTTCAAGCGCCTTGAGCTCAAAATAATCCTTATGCCCAAGTGCTGTAAATTGGGATGGCCTCTTCTGCTACCTTTCAGCTGATCCTCAGTTCTTTCCTGGGTGCCTGGATGTCTCACCATCTACGGAAGAGTCTGGAAGAGATGGCTCAAGGACGATCTACGGACTGATGTGAAGAGACTGCAAGTTTGTTCATTGGGAAGAATTACAAGCAGAGGAATAGGGCCCCAAAAGCAAAGGGAGAAGAATCATGGAGAATACAGGACCCGGGTCAGGACGAAAGATACCAAAAACCCTGTGAAGAGACTGCGAAGGGAGGAGGGATGAACAAGGTCAGTTGCAGCAGATGGATGTTCTTAGTGCTCTTTAGGACTTGGCAATTAGATCACTGGTAATTGTGGCAAAGGTATTTTAGTGAGTGGCGCAGAAGACGGATAATCATGAAGAGTGACTGAGACGTGGGTACTCCAGATTACTTGGAGATTTAACATAATAGTTAGGCTCTAGTAATTGATAGGGGTCTGGTTTAAGTTGAGACAGGTATATATACATTGATAGTAAGGAGCCAGAAGAGGACTTAAGCTGGGCTACAGCACTACCGTTAATTTAGGACAGCCCACAAAGCTCACTAGTTCGTTAAAAAAAAAAAGCTATTGATAGTATCTGTGGGCTAAAGACAACACAGACGAAAACTGTCCATGGTCAACAAGGGCGTGCTCTCTCTGGCATCCCGTAACGGAAACTCCGGTCTTCAGGTAAGCAGAGCACATTTAGAACATCAATAGCTGGGTGAGCATGGGCTGAAGGCCACCTCTTCTGGCTGCTTGGCAGGGAAATGAAGGGAGGGATGAAGTCCTAGGTAGGAAGGCCAGGACAGAGCGGACAGAACACGGGAAGGAGGCAAGCCCGGCGAATGCAAGCTGCACTCCTTCCCTCCCCGGGGTCCGCCGGGGGAACGGGGCGCCCGTCCAGCCAGAGTCCGAAGGAAGGAACAGCGACAAAGTAGCGGATGTTACTTTCGTCCTCCGGCAACAGCTCTTCCTGTGACCGAGTGGGTGGCCCTGAGAAGGGCCTTTGGGGACGGCGGCGAGGCGGCAGCGCCCAGAGCTGCAGCGAAACTCAGCCCCCGAAGCCGTAGAGGGTGCGGCCCTGGCGCTTGAGCGCGTAGACCACGTCCATGGCCGTGACCGTCTTGCGCTTGGCGTGCTCCGTGTAGGTGACGGCGTCCCGGATCACGTTCTCCAGGAACACCTTGAGCACCCCGCGGGTCTCCTCGTAGATGAGGCCGGAGATGCGCTTGACGCCGCCGCGCCGGGCCAGCCGCCGGATGGCGGGCTTGGTGATGCCCTGGATGTTGTCGCGCAGCACCTTGCGGTGGCGCTTGGCGCCGCCCTTGCCCAGGCCCTTCCCGCCCTTGCCGCGGCCGGACATAGCGAACAGCAGGCGATGGTTACAGTCCAGTCCCGGAGCTCGGCCTGCAGCCCTTTATATACCCGTCTTGCGGACCGTTTAGGAAACTGAAACGCTAGGGGCGGGAACGAGACCTCCGCTCCGCCCCTTCCCACCTTCCTCGGCGGGGCCCCGGCTTAGCGAGGGGAGGCGGCGGGGAGTGGGGGCCGCATCTGCCTCCCCTTTCCTTGTAGAGGCCGGAATCGCTGGTTTCTGCGACTAGTCCTGTGCCTGTGGGGTCTCTCAGATCATTGATATTGTATAAATCTCCTCACCTCTTTTATCATTTATAAAAAGGAGGCAGTGACGTACGGTTGTCTATAAAAGCGAGGGATAACAGAATAAGAGTAATTTTTAAATGTGAAGACTTTTAAAAAATGCAAGTATTAATGCTTACAATTTTAACAATACTTATTTAAATAGGGCAGATCACAGAACATTCCCCTTTGGCAGGACATATATACTTACGTGGTTTTCAGCATTACTGATAAAAAGGAAACTCTAGGAAAGGGAGCAAACTCTACTCCCAAATTTATAAAGCACTATTTGTATTGTAGAGATGAGGAATTCCAGGCTTGGAGACCTAATCCTGTTCTAATAAGTGATATTGTTGGGGTAGAGCTGAGGTCTTCTGATCTTGTCACCTACCACTAATCTATGTCAGTAAAATATTGAAGATACATCATGCTGTGTAAAAGTTTGCAAACCAACAGAACTAATAATAAACATAAATGCTAATAAACTGAAATACTGTCCAAGTAAAAAGAGTTGCAGAATTAACATTCTATACATAGATGATACATAGATACGCTTAATAGACAAATGGCAATATTTACTCATTCTGTACATTCACAATAAGTGCCTCCCTTCTGTGTACTATAAAAGGTAATTTAAAAAATTTCTTCTCTGCTGGTACTTACCGTATAGGCAGTCAGCC
>NC_058410.1:143634308-143637197 GCF_002201575.2 Neomonachus schauinslandi | reverse complement strand
AAGAATCACTGATTCGTTCATTCATTCAAGAACTCAGGGTCTAGTATATGCCAAGATCAATGTACAAATACCAGGTTTACAAAGACAATCATACAGGTTCTTTTAAGGAACTCAAAGCATAAGAAGAAGGAAGAGAAAAGTAAACTCCGGGTGAGGGGTCAGACATCGGCCCCGAATACCAGTTTCCATCTAGCAGTAATGGGTGCAGCAGCTGTATTCCAACAGTCTTAGCCTCACCTGGGAGCTTGTTAGACGCACAGAATTTTAGGCCCGACCCCAAGTCTACTGAATTGATATGGCATTTTTAACAGTATCTCCAAGTGGGTGGTATGCTCATTCAAGTTTGAGAAGAGGTTTTTTAAAGGATATTATTTATTTGAGAGCGAGCGTAGGAGCAGAGGGAGAGGGAGAAGCAGGCTCCCCGCTGAGCAGGAAGCTCATTGGCAGTGAGGTGGGGGCTGGGGGTGGCTGGATCCCAGGGTCCCGGATCCTGACCTGAGCCGAAGGCAGACGCTTAATGGACTGAGCCACCCAGGCGTCCCAAGAAATTGTTTTAAAGCTGTGCTGCCCTAGTTAACCACTGGTCACGTGCGCTCATTTAAATGTACAGTAATTAAAACGAAATCAAATTAAAAATTTCTTCCGTCACTCTAGCCACATTTAACTGCTAAATAGCCACATGTCGGTGGTGGCTGTCTACTTGACAGTGCAGATAAAGAACACGTCCATCATTGCACATACGTGCTGTTGGGCTGTTCTGTGACAGTGAATTTCTTCTGAGGAACTTCTAGTCCAGACGGGGAAGGGAGTGTGGTGCATATTTGAAAATCAGGCTTACTGCAGGAAGTGAGGATCGGAGTATTTTTGAAATATGAGAGCGATTAGTCAACCTCTGGGTATAACAGATATCACAGATAGAGAGGGACATACAAAAAGGAAATTGGAAGTTTGGCGTCGGTATTGCCCCTCATAGGAAATAAAATGAGATCTTTGGAGAGGAGTTTCAAGTGGGAGAGTGCTCTCAGATGAGACCATCTAATAGGAAATTAAAATAGATGTGCTTTCTCATGGCCCTTCTGAACACATTTGATTCTAACACAATGCTCTATCTGCCATAGAACCCTTATGCTGTCTTCACTCTTTTTTGCTATTAACTTACAGTCACTTTTCCTCTTAAACTCTGAAATTCACTGAATTTTGGAACACATAAGTACAGCCACTGTGGACTGACCTGGTGAGTGCTACCTAGATCTTTCAGAGTGGTTTACTGTGATGAAAGGGAGGTTGACATCAAAATTGGGAGAACATGAATTCCTACGTGAGCTATCCATCACTCATCCAACTGTGCTTTTTCTCAGTTATTTTTATATCTATAAAATTAGCATGGAGTTTAATTTCAGTATCTATTTAGTAGATATTAAATTTGTGCTTAATTATCCAATATTTACCTAATTTCATTAGCTCTGTTGTGTTGCAAACCAACAGTAAAGCAGTAAAGTGGGTCACGTTGGCTGTGAAATGTTTGTTCCACTTCTTAGGTGGACATATTTAGCCAAATAGTTGACGTTGTGACAGCCCACTTCACATTCTGTCAGTAAAAAGCCCAGGGAACATTATGAAAACTCAGAAAGAGTGATTTAAATGAGAACTTTTCCCTTCTAATCTTGTGTCCCTACTGGCGATGTTGGAAAAGAGTCAAATAAAATTTGTACTTTAAATATCATTTTGAAATACAGGACATATGAACAAACAAAATTCTATGCTAAGTATTAGAGGGAACATATCTTATGGACAGGGTGTCATTAAGTAATTTACAGTTTTAAGGAGATGGGATATAAACACATGAGTTTGTGTTCTTCAGCTCCTAACTGGTAAAATGAGGTAGAACTACCATTGTAGAGCTTCACGATTCACTTTTGTTCCTTGTAGATTTGGTGGTTGATCTCTAATGCCCATCCCAGGTCTGAAAAATCTATTCTACCACTATTTTAGGTAAGCTGCTATTTAGAACTTTTTATGTGGAAAAGGAATGGAGCATCCATCCTCGTCCCCCATCCTTCCTAATATGTTTAAATCTCCAAAACACGGGGATCGAGCACAGTTTACACACTGGTCACTCAAATACTTAAAAATGAATCTATTTAAAAAATCGTTATCCATCTTGTACGTAGAATGTTCTATACCAGTGCCAATTCCCAGGGCTTCGTGCAAACAACTGCGGGAGAGCTGTGCTATTGCTCTCGCGAAAAAAGCGTCCTTCCTTGTATATTTGAGTAAAAATGAGCTTATTTATATAAACTTGCAAAGAAAAGAATGTGCAGAACAATGCCCCGGGAGACAGACGTGCAAAGGAAAGAGAGAGAAAGAGCATTTTTAAGGAAAATCTGAAAGTTGTCTCAATGTGAGCCAAGTTTTAAAGAGAGATGGGGGAATGGGGAAAGTTTCGGGGTACTGGCTTTGAAACTAGGTATAGCAAATAAGGCAGGAATGAAGCCTGAGGACTCTTGGATCCGTTTCCCCTGAATCTCTAATGATTTCATGCCCAGATTTCTTACGTTTTTCTTCTTTTTTGAGAGGAAAGAAACACAGCCACACCGCGCAGCGGAGGAGCCCTTCTGAGCAGCGCGGCGCACGGCGCAGGGAGCCAATCATCACTCAGCCGCTCCCTATATAAACCCCCAGCCGCGCGGCTGCGAGGCACGCCGTTCCGACAGTTTGAACGTACTTTGGGTCTTTGTTGGCGAAGCAGGAAGATGTCGGAGACCGCGCCGGTTCCTCCTGCTGCTCCCGCACCTGCGGAGAAGACGCCTGTTAAGAAGAAGGCGAAGAAGACGGGCGTTGCTGCCGCCAAGCGCAAGGCGTCCGGGCCCCCGGTGTCCGAGCTCATCA
>NC_058410.1:143621968-143631308 GCF_002201575.2 Neomonachus schauinslandi | reverse complement strand
GCCCGCCTGCAGCCGACCGCAACCCAAAGGCTCTTTTCAGAGCCACTCAGTTTTTGCATATTGAGAGTTGTAATAAGTTTTCTCAGCACGCTTTTATGGTATGCATAGATTTTGTGAAATGTGTACAGTAGGATCTTGGCTAAAGCTCTAAAAAGAGTAGTTTGGTTTTTGTGTTTGTTCATTAAGTCTTTAATTTGTCCTTCCATTTTGCCTAATCGTTGTTTAGATTTTAAAATTATTTTGTAGTTGGTGTCTGGAGCTTATGATTGCCTTGCTTAAGTACATGTACTTGGGTTATTTGTTTTAAAAACAATGCCCACATTAAAACAATATAATTGTATGTGTTTCATAAACGTTAAGTCATGCAATGAGGAATTATTTTACAAAGGACACCAAGTCTCAGTTTTAGTCATCATATAGTAGATAGTGAACTAGGCCTGGGGAATTACTGGACCCCATAATTTAATCTTTACTAATATAGACTGCTTCAAAGATACTTCTTCAAGTTTGCAATAATAATTTTTAAATTTCCTTATTTTGCCTTTTTGTTACTGATGTAATTGACTGTACAGTGTGTTGAGTTGGTTTCTGAAACCCTAATTTTGACCTACTTTTTATTTTTTGTTTTTCTTCCCCTCAATGTTTCCTTCTGTATTCATTTAGACAGGAAAAAAAAAAAAAGTAAAACAAAACCGAAAAAAAAAACAAGAGTAAGAAAAGATCTAGGTATGCAGGGATCACACAAGATATGGATGGAAACCAAGAGGTTTCATGTGTAAATTATTTAAAAGTTGACCGTTTGTTTTCTTGCTGTGGAAAGTAAAATGACTTAAATGTATTGTTGAGTCCAGGCCAGGGTTTATAGGCGTGATATCAGGGAGACCTGCAAGGCATGACGGACGGATGTATGCGCCACTTCACTGTTGGGGATATGTATGAAGGGTTACATAGTAGTGAAAGGGAATGTTCCCACTATAGGGCCCCCCCCCCTTTCCCTTTTTTAAATATATGTCTTCCATTAGATAAAGATTGCAGGTTCAGTTCTTCATATCGGTTATTTTAATTTTTTTTTTTTTTAAAGATTTTATCCATTTATTTGACCGAGAGAGACACAGCGAGAGAGGGAACACAAGCAGGGGGAGTGGGAGAGGGAGAAGCAGGCTCCCCGCAGAGCAGGGAGCCCGATGTGGGACTCGATCCTAGGACCCTGGGATCATGACCTGAGCCGAAGGCAGTCGCTCAACCGACTGAGCCACCCAGGCGCCCCATATCGGTTATTTTAGATGGAACACGGGCTGCTGAAGATGCTAAGTGTGTTGGCTAACTGTATTAGTTATCTATTGCTGCATAGCAGGTGACCTTGAATTTACTAGCCTCAAATAACCCACATGTATTATGTGATAGTTTCTGTGGGTCTGGGCATGGTGTAGCCGAGTCCTATATAAGGATGCTATTGAGATGTTAGCTAGGATAGAGGACTCTTGGATGCTTGACTGGGGAAATATCATCTTCCTAGCTCACTGGGTACCTGAATTTGTTTCTTTGCGGTCGTAGGGCTGAGGGTTCCATTTTCTTTCTTGTTGGCTATTGGCTGAAAGGCTTGTAGGCTGTTAGTTGGAGGCCTCCCTCACTTCCTAAAGAGCTGGTCCAGCTCATGAGCAGCTCGGAGCTCAATGTCTTGACCCCCTCCCTCCGCACCATGGGGAACATCGTCACGGGAACGGATCACCAGACCCAGGTGGCCATCGACGCGGGCATGCTGCACGTGTTGCCCCAGCTCCTGATGCACCCCAAGTCCTCCATCCAGAAGGAAGCAGCTTGGGCCTTGAGCAACGTGGCTGCAGGGCCTCGCCAGCACATCCAGCGGCTGATAGCTTGCGGCATGCTGCCTCCTTTGGTGGCTCTGCTGAAAAAGGGAGAATTTAAAGTCCGGAAAGAGGCCGTTTGGACCGTGGCTAACTTCACAACTGGAGGCACCATAGACCAGTTGATCCAGTTTGCCCACTCTGGCGTCCTGGAGCCACTGGTGAATCTGCTTACCATCCAAGACAGCAAAATTGTTATCATCATCCTTGATGTTATCTCTTTTATCCTCCAGGCAGCAGAGGAGCTTTCAGAGAAGGAAAACCTGTGTCTTCTGATAGAGGAAATGGGTGGCATTGATAAAATTGAGGCTTTGCAACTTCATGAGAACCCTCCGGTTGCCCTGACTGCTTTGAACATTATCGAGAACCATTCTTCTGAGGGAGAAGAAAGTGGCACAGTATTACCAGCCCTGGACCAAGATCATGAATTCTTAAACCACTTAACAAAGCAATACCAAGGCCCCACGACTCCTAAACCAAGGAGCAAACCCTAATGGGTAACTTCTTTAAGACCCTTCTATGTCTTGGCATGGCACAGGTGTAAAGCTTTTTAAACTAAATATTAATAAAATTTTCGACACCTTCACCTCCATGTATCAAAAAAAAAAAAAAGTTTCTTGTCATTTGGGCCTGCCAGCATGGATACTTGGTCTATCAAAGTCAGCATGCAAGAGTTGAGGTAGACACCTGTTACCTAACATACTTAACATGGTAGATAACATGATTATATACAGAAAATTAAATCTCATCACCTCTGCAGTCACAGGTCATGTCCACACTCAAGGGGCTAGATCACAGTGGGGTGAACACCAGGAGGGGACCCTGGGGACAACCCTAGAGGCCATCATTACAGGACCCATCAGGAAAAATAAAAGCCATCTAAGAACCCAAAGAAAGTTAACTAAAATAACTGTTCCCTCCTTCCCCCTGCCCCTATATTACTCTGGTTCAGTTTGCCTGAAGGCAGGACTCGGTTCTAAGAGGTGAGGAGAAAGGCTACAAATACCTTGAAGTGCTTTTAAATTGGCTACTGCCAGTGACTTTGTCTTGAAGCCAAGACACTGAAGATAATTTGCCTGGTTATTATTTTGGAGGATGTTTCTCCCTCCTTTCCTTTGCGAGTACTGACACATGAGAAAACATTGTGTGGCTGAGTCCCAGCACAAGGCTAGAAGTGTGTACCTCCCTTTCTGACTTTAAAGCTGAAAAACCAGAGGGTTTGTGAGGTGAATTAACATTGTTGCTTTTATTATAGAATATGCAGGGAATATGTGTGACATGGTGTAACCCCCAAATCTTTGTGGCTTAAAAATACTTTATTGGTCATCAATTTACATAATCCAAATATAAATGCTTTATGGGCGAGAAAAGTACCCATGTGCCACCTAGGCCTGCTCCTAGGTACCTTCATTGGAGCTCAATCTGAGCTTCTCACTGAATCCTTTCTCTAGTTAGACAACTACTGGTTGATCTGACCAAACTCAAAAGCATTTTTTTCTTTTTGAGTTGAATAGGCTAATAAAAGAGGATTATACATTTTTTCAGTATTCAAACTTTACTTCTAGAAAATAGTTAACTAGATTTTAAAAATCTGACCTATTAGTGTGTGAAGCTCATTGGGATTGCCAAATCATGCCAAGGAAATCAGAAGCAATTGCTAATTAAATAGTATGGGATAACTTAAAAGCTACAGAACCTTATGTTGGCAAAACCTAGTACTAAACCTTTAATAACCTTGCTTTAACATTTAGTACTTTCCAGTAGCAGCAAACAGGATTAAGTTATAGTATATACACTTGAGTTCAGACCAGAAAACACATCCTGTAATTCCTGTTCCTGTGAAGAGTGAAAAAAGCAGACCATTAGTACACCAATGTCCCCGGCTCCTTCAAATGAAGGGGTGTGGCCCTGAAAAGGGCCTTTTAGGATTTTTCACCCAAATCGAATCTGTGTGCAGTCTCAGCCCCCGAAGCCATAGAGGGTGCGGCCCTGGCGCTTGAGCGCGTAGACCACGTCCATGGCCGTGACCGTCTTGCGCTTGGCGTGCTCCGTGTAGGTGACGGCGTCGCGGATCACGTTCTCCAGGAACACCTTGAGCACCCCGCGGGTCTCCTCGTAGATGAGGCCGGAGATGCGCTTGACGCCGCCGCGCCGGGCCAGCCGCCGGATGGCGGGCTTGGTGATGCCCTGGATGTTGTCGCGCAGCACCTTGCGGTGGCGCTTGGCGCCGCCCTTGCCCAGGCCCTTCCCGCCCTTGCCGCGGCCAGACATCCTCCGCGAGAAAGAAGAGATGCAATACACAGATTCGCTTTGACAGGACACCGATCTTTTTATTTATAGCCCTGTGGCGGACCTAATTGAGAACCAAGAAGGAGGCTGGGCTGGTGGGGGAGGGGCGGGGGCGGCAGCGGGTTTTCCCCGCCCACCGCTGCGGGCGAGGTTGTGCGTCCCGCGGGGCCGAGCGCACACTGCACGGGTCCCTCTCTGTTCCTTCCCTGAATTGTCTGAGGCAAGCTGTGTTCAAGGGCGTGTAAGGAAAATTCTCTGCTTTTCAAGGCACTGAAATAAATGGCACCTACCAAGCTAGTACCTGTTTCTCAGTTTTGAACCATTAGCATCCTTACGCACCGTGGGCAAGTCGTTGACGAAATTACCCCTGGCTTTGAATATTAAACGTATATCTGAAATGTAGTCGAGTGTTTCGCTCCTCTCCTCCTCTTGAATCATTTTTGTACACTTTAAGTCAAGGTAGAATAGTGATGTTGACAAGATGGTCTCACGGAGGGAGGAAAGAACTCACGTCCCCGGTGGGACACGGACGCGCGTCTTCCTGGTGGGGTGCTTTTTCCTCGGAGGTCCATGCCTGTTGCCTGAGCCCTGGACCCTCCCTACCCTTCACCTTCTAGGGTCCAGGGCCTGTTTTGTGACTTGTGTTCTCTCAGTTTCACTTTAGTTTGTTCTTCTGTAGAATGGAAATGTTAATCCCGACATCACAAAATGGTTTGAAAATCAAAAGGTAAATCTTAGGTCAAGTGTTGAACACAGTGATAACGACTTTGCCTGTGGAAATTCAGTCTCTTGCCCCGGGGACTGACTTCCTTCCTGATATTCTTAAATCTCTCAGTCTGGTATTTTGCAATCTGGATTTATGTTCAGTTTTTATTTTTTATTTTTTTGTAACCTCTATATCTTTGTAAGTGCAAATCTTTGAGTTTAGGGGTCAGTGCTAAATTTACATGGTTACATTCAAATTTATATACTAACCCAATTTACTACCACCTTCACACCAAAAACACAATTCCTTCTAGGATTGCATTGTCTGATAAAAGTGATCTGGACCCACTTTTGAGCATTGGGAATATAGTTGATGCTGTGAGGGACTGAATTTTTAATTTTATTTAATAAAAATATTTAAATTTAAAAGCTAGTACTCTGTTCAGTTATAGCAAAGTTTGGGGTATGTTTGAAGAACTTGGGCATGTGAACTCAATTTTTCAACAGTAAATTTTATGGTATTGAAATGCAAATCAAGTTTTTTACAATAAAAATTTAGTACAGATTGAATGAAATAGATACCCAATTTAGAGGATGTAGGATGAAAAAAGGAATGTAAATATTGCATCACTAATGTCTTTATATTGATTACATATTGAAACAAAAATATTTTGGGGGTGCCTGGGTGGCTCAGATGGTTAAGCATGTGCTTTCGGCTCAGGTCATGATCCCAGGGTCCTGGGATCGAGCCCCGCATGGGGCTCCCTGCTCAGCGGGAAGCCTGCTTCTCCCTCTCCCACTCCCCCTGCTTGTGTTCCCTCTCTCGCTGTCTCTCTCTCTGTCAAAAAAATAAATAAAATCTTTAAAAAAAATATTTTGGACATTTTGAATTACATCAAATATACTATTCAAATAATTGCATCCTTTCACTTTTTAAAATGTGGTTACTGGAAATATTTAAATTACATATGTGTTTTGCATTATTTCTTATAAGTGGCACTGCTCCAGGATTCTTTATTTCCTCTCTCTGTTACTTGATTTCTTACCAAACTTTGCTGTCATGGGCTGTGGGATATTGTGGACATTCAATGTAAAGTTGATCCTTGAAAAACAGGGCTTTGAACTCCATGGGCCCACGTGTATGTAGATTGTTTTTCGGTAAACACAATACAACATGGTAAATGTGTTATCTCTTCTTTATGATTCTCTTAGTAATATATTTTTGTCCCTAGCTTACTTTATTATAGGAATACAGTATTTAATACATATCATATACAAAATATCTATTTATCAACTGTTTATGTTATCAGTAAGGCTTCTGTTCAATCGTAGGCTATTAGCAGTTAAGTTTTGGGGGGTCAACAGTTATACCTGGATTTTTAACTGTGCAAGGGATTGGTGCCCCTAATCTTTGTTTAAGGGCCATCTATATTTCTAAGAAACCCAGTCAGAGACTGGCACCAAACTCAAATGAAGCATTGTACAAAAATTAAAAAAAATAACAAAATAACATGACATTAGGGGACAAAGGGAGGCTTGTCAAAGAAAACGTTACTCATCAAAGCAAGAAAAGATGGATAGCTAGAAAAACTGTTGACCTTAGAATTCTTCAAGGGCAGGGTGTCAGGAGATGGAGACTTGCTGAAATTCTGTGCTAATGTTTTTTTTCGGAAAGTATGTTTTGTTGAGAGAGAGCATCCAAAAATGTTTACTGACCCAATTATAGTCCAAAAGAGCTTAAGCTTCTGTACAAGAGACTATATATTCTGGTATTTAAAAAAAAATAAGCAAATTAATCACTGTGGAAGTACAAAAGCATCTCATGGAAGGGAGAGCTTAGAGAATGGTTTACTGTTTCTAGAATCTGGGTAAAGATCAAGAGAGACAGATAAGAAAATCAAGTCCATTACTTTGGAGTCTAGAAACAAAAGTTACAGTGTCTACTATTTGATTAATGAGTATAATGAGAATGTCAAGGAGTCACATCATGAAGTTTCATAGAAATTTATCTTGCAGGTTCTATGTTTGTATTTTTTTCCAGCAAAGGTTCACAGTATGAGACACATTATCTGAGATTTGCAAGTAAAGAAAAAAGAATGGGCCATGATGTTTAATATCCTAAAATGTTAAAGACCACACAAATACAGTAGGACAATGGACTTTGATCATCTCACTGACCCTTGACTGAAAGTAACAAATTTAGCAGGGGTTTATTTGGTAGAGATGCAAATAATTTCTGTTGGGAGGAACGGCTCTCTCTCCAAAGATTTATGGCCTCGTGGACATTACTAATTTTGTTTTAACCTCATTCAACAATCCTACTCCAATATTTCTACGTTAAATTGTTTATAAGTACCCTAATCTCTTAAATATTCTTTGAACTGATCAGAGCATTTTACCTTTTTCAGTCAATGATGGTTTAAGTAAACTCTTTGTCACATGTTTATCTTCTATATTCTGAATGGTAATTTCACCTTTTTGAAAAAAGGTAAACAAGTGCTGTCATATGACTTTGACTTGATTGGAGATAAACAGGGTGTCATAAAGCTGCTGGTCCTCTCTACTTCTTTAGGCTTGGGAAATTGAACACTAGTCCCTCTGTAGCATGGCAAATCACCACTGGTGAGCAGGAAGGTTGAAAGTGCAGATGGGAAAGTAGATTCTTCATCAGGCATGGGGTCACTGAGGCCAAGGGAAAAAGACATTGGTTACAGACTAGGACAGCTCTGAAACCTGTTAAGAAATACCTAAATATCAGGTTAACGTAAAGGGATGGACTGCATTTCTTTCCATGGTCATATTGAGCACAGTCTAAAAGGCCTGTCCAAGGGGTTTTTAACTTATTTTAAGAGAATGTGCTTCTGTTTGACTATTTATTGGGGTCTAGTGTCTAAGAAAAATCTATGAAGATTTAGATAATTTGTAGGAAGTTGATAATTTCAGTGAGTTTTGTCTGTTGGAGATGGAAATTATGTCAGTAGAAAAGATTATCTAGAGGTTGTAATTGTGCCATAGGACAATAACCCTTTTTGATCTAAATTTGCTCTTTTGGTTTTATTTCAAACTTTTGTAGGGGAGGGAAATTTTCCCTCCATTCATTTTGGTTCTTGGCTGGGGCCTCTGTCACAAAACACAGATTAGCAAGAGAAAAACAATCAGATGTTTATTAATGTATATTTCATATACACGTGGGAGAAACCCAGGGAATTCAAAGAGGTACCTTAGAACTGCAGCTTATACAGCATCTTGAAAAATAACAATAGATGCATAGAGAAGTGACAGGACAAAGGAAGGCAGTTTTAGGCTTTTAAGGACTGAACACCCTGGGAAGGTGAATATATGGGAGGAAACGAAGGTTTGCTGATTCCTCTGGTGTCTCTCTGGGCTGTTAAGATTCTAGAGGTCTCCAGAATAGCCTTTATATCCTGCCTTAGGGCAGAAAGCAGGAAGGGTGCAGGGAGCTTTTCCTGTGATTGTTGCTTAACTGCCTTGAACCCCAGATTTTTATGTCAAAGAGGAATATTTTGTTTCCTTCACTTCCTTGAACTATCGATAGTCTTTTTTTTTTTTTAAAGATTCTATTTATTTACTTGACAGAGAGAGACAATGAGAGAGGGAACACAAGCAGGCAGACTGGGAGAAGAAGCAGGCTCCCTGGCGAGCAAAGAGCCCGATGGGGGGCTCGATCCCAGGACCCTGGGATCATGACCTGAGCTGAGGACAGATGCTTAAGATTGAGCCCCCAGGCGCCCCGAAGTATTGATAGTCTTGATAATGTCCTATACTCCTTTAAACTAGGTTTATCTTCCTGATAGTCCCTTATTGATGACTTATATATTAGAAAAACTCACTATATGAGACTTGGCTTATTATTTCGAATTTTATACTTTGATAGCGCATAACGTAAGGGCGTGAAAAACAATTTCTCCATGTGAAAAAAAAATCAGGTCTTTATTTGCTTTTCAGGCTACTGAGGCCTACCCAGTGGATTGAAGACCCATTAAAAAACTATGCATTTCACTTGATTCACCTAGACTTTGACTCTAGTGATAATAGTAAGTGTTGCCCTTTCTTTCACACTCCAAAAGGATAGAAGGCTGCAGGTAAATAGGGAAGTTCCTATCTTGTAATACCTAAAAGCCATTCTGTGGCCTTCTTATCGAACAACTAGAGTTTGAAAAACATCCTGGCAAGTGAGTAGTAAAGCATCTTTCTAAAACTAAGTGATGGATTATGTAACCTTACACACAATTACTATGAATCCAAACAAGATTGTTATAAAATTCCCTGCATGCATCTAATATGGCTTGAGTATTCCTGAAAAAGAGAAGACTTTCACAAAGGGAGATGTAAGGAAAGCATTACAACAGATTTTTGACAAAGTAGGTGGCTCTGAGAAGAGCCTTTTTCAAAGTCCAGAGAAAATAGCCTTAGATTACGCCCTCTCCCCGCGGATGCGGCGCGCCAGCTGGATGTCCTTG
>NC_058410.1:143608215-143618968 GCF_002201575.2 Neomonachus schauinslandi | reverse complement strand
TTGGAGCCCTTCTTCGGGGCCGGGGCCGACTTGGCGGGCTCGGGCATCCTGACTGCGCTTTCTTGTGGCAGAACAGAAAATGGAGTCCGCCTCAGGGTCCCGCCTATTTGTAGGCAACCATATGCAAATGAGGAATGCGCTTTGCGACCGCTGATTCGTCGACCAGTGGTGTGGCCTGCAGGCTCATGATTGGCTCGAGCTCTACTCTCCCATTGGTCATAGCCTGAGAGCAGTTTCCCCAGATCAGCCTGGAGGCTTTAGTCTAATTGAAGTTTTTATGAAAAGAAGTTCTGATTAGTAATAGCAATGCGGATTAATTTGTGGATTAATTTTCAATATTAGAAATTACGTTCTCTTGTGTTTTGAAATGCCAGGGAGGTATCCTGGTGTATAACATGTTCAGTTTATTTTATATTGTAGTGATTCAGGACCGGCCACTGCCCTTTCAATGTGCCTCTTTAGCATGTGCGTTATTTTGAGTTGAAGGCACTTGACACCCTGCAGACTCAAGAAATTTTTATCCCTCTCTTAACCATAGAAAAGAATCTAAATTTGGGGGTGGGGTGTCTTCTCTGAATAAGGGTTACTAACAGAGATAAATTTCATCTGAGTGACCCATCTCTATGGCAGGGCAGTCATCTAAATACCAAACATCGGCTCTTCTCTTTGCCATATGACGTCCGTTCTTTTCCTCTGAAATCTCAAACTCCCATCCTCCTTCCCCTAGTTTAGAATCACATATATATACCGCATTTTGTTTGTCTTGGGAATTTCCATGTCTTTGTGGATTCCCTGTATGTACAGTATAAAGTTGGTTTTCTCTCGTTAATTTTTTAATGTCAAGCTTCAAGGAGCTTTGAGGGGACAGGAATGCTTGCTCCCCAACAGTTGGCATAGTTGGCAGGATACTGCTTGCCCCCGACACTGCAGCAGCTTTGAGACCCTGGGACATCTGCCACATAGCTGGCAGCAGGTAAGATTTACCCTGTCAGCCTCTTCCAATCTCTGTGGAATCTGATGGAGAAAGTGTGGTGAGAGTTCTTTTCTCTCTTTCTAAATTTAGATTAGCAGGAGAAAATATTTGTGGAACTAGTTCCTTGGGCTAAGTGACTCTGCTTAATTTGGCGGAGTACTCTTTAGTAACTAACTGATCCTTTTCCTCCCATATCTGTTCTCTGTTTTCCTTTGCGTCTTCTGTGTTTTTTGTGGTCTGTTGCTAAGGGACTTCTTGGAAGCCAATGCCCCATAATTTGTGGGCATGGGTTGAGCACTTGAAAGCTGTGACAGAGCTGGCTAGCTCTGGAAGACTCCCAAGATAGGATACGCTGGTCACGGAAAGGGTTATATTGACAGTAGGTCACCCCCAACCTCAAGTAAACTTCCGTGAAGTTAGTGCACTATAAAACAACACGCAGTCCCAACCCCACAGCAAATACCTCCTGGGTATCAGTGTGGTTCCAGGAGACCCAAGGCTTAAATCTGTTAATATCTTCCTTTTGTCTTGTTCTGTGTCCTAAGAGCTTGGCTTTTGACTAATGTGAATATTCTCTTTGGTCTCCACCATCTGGAGGGTGCACTTTGCTGGCCAGTCTAATAGATTGGGGATCAGATTTTCTCTCTGTCCAGCTGTGTCACCTCTCAGGGTGCTTGTCATGAGAGGTTCCAGCCCATAGGAATCTTTGTTGTTTCAACATCCCTTGCTTGTTGGTGCTGCAAAGTCCCATTCCAGAAGCGCCCACCTGGTATCACAGATTAGTGGGTGTGTGACTGGAGATGTGTCACGTTTTCGTCCGACACCAGAGACATTCACTATACCATCCTTACCATCTGTGCAATGAAAGCTTTTGCTTTCTTAGGCCAATTTCATAAGTAAAATTTTGGAATGGTGGAGGGTGTGGGCTGAATCATCTGTGCCCTCTCTGGACACCTACTGTGTCTTTGGTTAAGCCATTAAAAGGCTTATTGGTTTAAATCACTATTAATCGATCCTACTTATCAATGGTGACACAATGGATCCTTTATTTTTACAATGGGTCCTTTAAATTGGCTGTATTTAATATATATATATATATATTATATATATATTATAAGGAGCTCTCAGTTGTTTTATAATGGCTCACCTTAGGGACTCCATTGACAAGATAAAAGAACAGAAATCAGACACAAGACAAAAAGAAATGTCCACAACCAAGGCAAATTCTCATTAAAATTTGGCTGCATCTGCCTATTTTAATTCCTCTTTCCGACAAGATCTACAGAGATCACTCTGGCCTAATCTCTAGGTTCAAAGGATATAGGTTGCTCAGGGAAATGCTGAAAGCCAGAAAAAGAGTTTAACAAAAGCAGCAGGAGACTAGCAATAAGGGTCGCCTTGCTCCTGCCTGCCTGGGCTCTGTAGTCAGCTTCTGCCAAGCCTCAAGCATTCCTATACAATGCCCTTTGCAGGAGTATCTTAGAACCACTGCCCTCCCTGCCCTCCCTGCACCCAAAACACAACAACAAAATCGTGTCTCCCTGCACAACAGCAGAGCTTTTAAATTATAAAGCCCCTTTACCTCTACTTTCAAAAGACCCTACCAAATTTAGAGAGGAATTAGAAAGATTATTTGACTATATTCACAACTTTGCCTTCTGAGGAAATATACAACCAAAATACCACCTAGGCCATCCTATAAATGATTTGCAAAATGCCAATATTTAAGAGCTAAAAGAAGCCAAGTTTAAATTGTGTACCCAGAAAAAGAAGGCTTTTGTTAAAATGCTTTAGATAGACTTTACAAAGGTATAAGTATTTTGGTTTCCGTTCTAGTTAAGATTTTCTGTGATATAAAGACGCAAATTCAGTTAAAAAGATGGGCCAATCCCTTGATATTCAGACTATAATCCAGTTCTTCTGTCCTTATTTTACAAATCTCTATAAAAAACCTCTACAACTCTAGAAACAAGTTAAAGCCCTCCTATCTTTACCAATCTCCAAACCTTGCATATTCCTTTCAAAATGTTTGTGGATATTATTTAAAAAAATAGGATATTGGAACAAAATTGTTCTGGCTTTTAAAAGGCGGGGGGAGTAAGTTTCTAAATAGCAATTACCCTGAAACTCTAGGAAAAAATGTCTTTGCTTTCTTTCTCTGTCCCTTGAAATTATAAATCTTATCATGTCTTTGAAATGTAAACACATCCCACAATCTCCTGAGACTGAATTTAGAATAGAAAAGAAAAGGGGGTGGGGGGGGGGGGGGCGTTGGGGAGTAGGTGAGGGTGGGCGGAGAAAGGGGCTTTTTAAAGTGCAAACTTCTGTAAGGGCTTTTATGCCTAGACTACTGCACCTACAATAACATGCAGAAATGCTCCAAATATGCACCTTCTGAGAAAACTTACATACACTCTTTGCCTTTTTTTTTTTTTTAAGATTTTATTTATTTATTTGACACTGAGAGAGATAGTGAGAGAGGGAACACAAGCAGGGGCAGAGGGAGAGGGAGAAGCAGACTCCCCGCCGAGCAGGGAGCCCGACGCGGGGCTCGATCCCAGGACCCCGGGATCGTGACCTGAGCCGAAGGCAGACGCTTAACGACTGAGCCACCCAGGCGCCCCTCTCTGATTTTGATATAAATTTTCTACTTCCATCTTCTCTACGATCCAGGAGCCAGTCTTTTTGACATGCAAACTTTAGGGAAAGGTTTTTCATAAAAGTAGATAGTTAGATAGATGGAACTATTTAAAAATTGGGCCTCGGGGTGCCTGGGTGGCTCAGTTGGTTAAGTGTCTGACTCTTGATTTTAGCTCAGGTCATGATCTCAGGGTCGTGATTTTGAGCCTGGCATTGGGCTCTGAGCTCAGTGTGGAGTCTGTTTGAGATTCTCTCCCTCCGTCTCCCTCTGCCCCTCCTAACGCTTGATCTCTCTAAAATAAATACATAAATCTTTAAAAAAAAAAATTGAGCCTATAATGTCCTCTCCACAAATATCCAAATTTTGTTTATATCTTGTCTGTATTTTGTGGTGTGAGTGTGTCCATGTATGTTTTAACGTGAGATATTTTCTCTACCTCTGGATGGTATTGCTATAATTAATACATAGAAGAACTCTATTTAGTTTGTTTGAAGGCACATGCTTATAAAGATTGGGCATTCTAACATCCAGAAAGTTAGAAACTAATCCAAATCTTTTTCAAATTCATGTAATCTGGGAAAATATTTGGTATTAAAGCTAAATTAAGTTTGTTGGTTTAATTAAAATGGACATGTTTTTAGAGTTATCACCATTAAACATAAAATTTTTATTCTCCTTTTCTTTACTAAAAGTCAAATAAGTTCAGGGTATTTCTGTTGCAAAATTTGTCAGAAAGAAAAAAGCTTAGAATAATGGTTGATTCTGTCTAATGCCTCATGATGTTTTTGTGGGTAGTCTACACATAATTGTTAAAAGTAGTAAATTAAATAGATGTAAATAAAATAAAAAGTTTTGTAGGTAAACTTGTAAATAGCTTCCAAAGTCTTTGGAAAGCTAAAATTTTATAGTTTTGCTAAGTCAAATGATGAGTAAAGTTAAGCTTGTTGATAATCTAGATCTCTTCTAAGATAAAATAATGAAACATTAAGTACTGAACATGTTTATCTACTTTTGTTTTATTATAGAGAAACTAAAGATGAATTTGGGTCTGTTAATAAACATATTTTATGCTTTACTGAAAGATTGTATTATAAAAAATACATGTTTCTAAAAATAATGAAACAGATTCATAAATTTGCCAATCTGAAGAGTTCTGTTGTTACAGTTCACAATTGCTTACTAGTTTTCACTAGAAATTAAGGTTTTTAAGTATTAAGAATTTTAAGAAATGTAATTAAGACTACTGGAAATAACAACTCTATGTGAGGAAAGTAAGATATGCGTTTTTGGCAAGAAGAAATATGAGTAATAAAACTACATACTTGAGGGAAAAGCAAGTGTTAAAGCAAGACTGGTTATTTTAGAGGGAAAATTTAGGTCAAAATCTGAGTATTAAATAAAGAAATTTGTAGGTTTATGGACAAAGACTCTTTGGAAAGAAACTTTATGTGTGGTCAATACTCACTGAGATTAGGATAAATTCAAATAAGTAAATAAGTTTTAATACCAAAAATACACTGGTGCAAAGTTTTTGTTTTCTCTTTGTTGAAAGTACAAAGTTTTCTTAAACTATTGCTCTGCCCTTCATGAGAAATTGTAAACAAAATTTTTTCTGTACCTTTTATTTGCCTTAAAAAAACAATGATTCTAAGTTTGCCAGAATAATTTCTATGTTTATTGGGTTTTTGATTACTTAAGAAAATAGAGTCTTAATATTGAAAGAGCTAAATTTTATTCACAACTATGTAACTTTCTGTATTTGCCTCTGATTGCTTTTCTTGTTGGTTTGATTAAATGGATAATTAATACTGTTTCATAATGATTGTGATCCTATTTAATCAAATGTTCAAACCTTGTGGGTTTTTTGGACATACTTCCGACAATCAAATTCTAAAATGAAGTCTTTTGACCAGAATCTAAGTGAAATTTCCCACTAGGCCCCAGAAACATTAAAAAAAATTTTTTTTTTTTGTGAGCAATAAAACTAAATAGGCTTATTTGGTATGTGAAATTACATGGGAAGCATTGTCAATGACGTGATATTAAACCCTGTTAGGTTATATTTATGTACATCTGTTATCTAAAATTATGTGAGACTCCTAGAAATCTGATGTCTTGATATGTTATTATCTTGAAGTGTTGTATGTCACAAAAATAACCAAATTTCCTTGTCAACTGCATTGTAATGAGCTCTAATCAGATCCTTCACCATGGCCATTTTTAAGTCTTTTATCATTTACAGTCATATTTTTACTCAGCTGCCTCTATAAAAGTTTCCTGCAAATGTGCTTCATCTTTAGTGACACTCATGGAAAAAATTCTGACTACAGGTTTCTGGTAACCTTAAGATCATAAAACTGACCTACATTGGGGTGCCTGGGTGGCTCAGTTGGTTAAGCGTCCAACTCTTGATTTTGGCTCATGATCTTGGGGTCATGAGAAGGAGCCCCACTTTGGGCTCTGCACTGGGCGTGGAACCTGCTTAAGATTCTCTCTCTCCCTCTGCCCGCCCCCCTCACACTCTCTCTCTAAACAAACAAACAAAACCCAAAAGCTGAACTATGTAAGAATTTCCAGAACTAGTGGAAAAGTTGTATTCAAACAGAACAAGAATAACATGGGATTGAATGAATTGAGGAAGATAATTATACTTTTTATGAGTTTTTATTTCAAACATTACTGACTTTTAAAAAATGTTTCACTTTTTTCCAGATTTAAGAAAACCTTTACTCTTAAGCTAACTGACTTAGAGCAGTTTGACAAAATACACCTTTGTGAACAAATTTAAAAATGTATCATTTCAGGGGCGCCTGGGTGGCTCAGTTGGTTAAGCGACTGCCTTCGGCTCAGGTCATGATCCTGGAGTCCCTGGATCGAGTCCCGCATCGGGCTCCCTGCTCGGCAAGGAACCTGCTTCTCCCTCTGACCCTCCCCCCTCTCATGTGCTCTCTCTCTCGTTCTCTCTGTCTCAAATAAATAAAAAAATAAATTAAAAAATATTTTAAAAAAATGTATCATTTCAAACTAATGAGGTAATGTATGGTGATTAACATAACATAATAAAATAAAAAATAATGTATTGTTTCTCCCTACCTGAATGCTCCAGAAGATTTGCGAGAATTCTTATACTTTTATGGCAATTTATTTATTTGCATAAGTTCAATAAACATTTGTTCTCCTTATGACAGGACATAATTGGAAACAATAATTATATTACCAAGGCTTTGACTGAATGTCATATTTGAGAGACATGCAAAGACTCAGATATGACCAGACAGCTTTAAGGAACTAAGGTTGAGTTTATGGAGCCAATAAAGCCCCTTAGATATATCACCCTGATACCTTGCTTTCAGAATTCCAAACAACCTTACTAGGTGAGTAGAGGTTACTTCCTGGCAGGTGCAGGAACCACAGGATATGTTGGGGACCTCGAGAAGAGAGGAACTCACCCAAATGTGTAGGTATTGCAGGTCAAGTCTGATGGGAAGGATTTGGCTTGGCTTCTGGCCTTGAGAGGCTATTAAAATTTCTATCTAGAGATTCCTTTGAAAAGTTCCAGCAATGCAGGTATTAAAAAGTCTATAGGGTCAACCATGGTCTTGCTGCACTTATATAACCAGGCCAAGATTTTTTGAAACTAAAAAACTTATTTTGCAAACAAAATACTGTTAATATAGCTATCTTTGGTAAGAATGAGGGTGAGTATAGAGAGAAAATATGTTTCAATAAAACATCTTTGTAGATATAAGATTTTAATACTATTCATTATAAGCTGAACTAGATTGGGAATTCTTCTAGTGTCCCCCAATGCCTGGCTACAAGTCTCCAAACTAACATTTTGATTTTTCTTCCATCTTTCTGACTTCGAATCCTCTGAGAACTAAAACTTCCCTTCCTCCTGAAGCCCTGGCAAACTAAGTATAAATGACTGGTGTAAAGAAACTGCCCTAAGAGCTCATGAATAGACAATCTTTGTCCTGTTGCTCTATGGGCCACTCAAAAGATCACCAGAGACATCTGAATTACTATCTAAGAAAATCTGTCAGGTTGCCAGTACCTGCCCTCACTCTAGTTGAAGATGCTTCAAATCTGACATCTAGAAGTCTTCTCAACTGGCTATCATGAGACTCAAAAACTGGGTTAACATTTGATCCAATCGTTAATCATTGCTTTTTTTTTGCTTCCATAGAAATGCCTCTTATTTATTACCTGAGTACTTGAACCATAGGCCTAACTCAGAGAATACATCTGGATTATTGCCTCCTGAAATGAGTTTGACTAAACTGAACTACTGTCAGGGCTAAGGGACTAGATCAATGAGATGAAACAACCTACCTGCTCAACTCTTAATATGTGAAACTCCCAATGGAGTTTCAGATGGGGAAACTGAAGGGGCTCAGGACAGTCCCCCCCCCCCCCATGCCCCAATGTGCCGCTTGGCATGTGGATTATTTTCAGCTAAAGGCACTTGATACCCAGCAGTCTCAAGAAAACTTTTGTCTCTCCCTTAACCAAACAGAAGACTCTAAATTGGTGGTCTCTCCTAGAATAAGGTTTATTAACAGAGATAAATTTTATCCGAGTGACCCATTTGTATGGTAGGGCAAACATCTAATTACCAAACATCTGCTCTTCTTATCCCCCTGTGAATTATTTCCCTCCCTCTGAAGTCCGAGACCCTTCCCTCCGTCTCCTTAGTTCAGAATAACATATGTTCCTTATTTTGCCTGACTGTCTTTGAAATGTCTATGTCTATGTGGATTCCCCATAATGTACAGTATTAAATTTAATTTTCAACTGTTAATCTGTCCCATATCAATTTTATTTTTAGTCCAGCTAAAAGGAACTTGAAGTGCAGAGGAATTCTTTCTCCCTGACATTAAATGTCTGGAATATGTACAATATTTTATCTTTTTATGATGCTTTTTCTATAAATCAAAAAAGTGTGTATAATACAAAATATATTAGATGGTGTACCTCTTGAATCTGAAAACAAATCATGCATGCATTTAAAAAATAATAATAAAGAAAAAATAAGGATGAGGGGGAAATATGCCTAGAAAATGGTACCACAAGACAGCAAGTATAGCAGTATTAATATTAAACAAATTTTAAGGCTCAAAGTATTAATGGGGATAGAGAGGTGCACTGTAAGGACTTTTGTTCCAGTGTGGACAACAAGATATTCTGGAAAGCCATCCTGAAGCAAAATAGCTAAGGACTGAATAAACAACAAACACACCCTAGCACATCATGGCCCAGACAACAAGAAACCAAAGAAAACCCCCAAATCTCCCAGAACAATACACACCTAGGAGCTGAAGCCTGACTAATAAACACAGCAGATTGGGTTCATTGGGGGCAAATGTCATTAAGATTCTGCACTTTGTCACTTAATGGCAGCCTCTTGGGGAAAAGAGGGTTCTAAGCCTTTCAACTGAACTGGAGACACCTAGCATAGAGCCAGGGCTCCAGAGAAAGTTTAGGCTTGAGAAAAAAAAAAAAATCTAGCATAGATTTCTAAGAAACCTGTTTGTCTCAGAAGTGGCGCTATGGAGAAGGGCAGAGGAAATTTACAAGGGTTTTTCCAAAGACCTAGAGTCTAGACTTTCAGTGAAAGCTTCCTGAAATTAAAGAGCCCTGGGCGCCCTCTGCTGCCTCATGGAGGCAAGCTTAAACCTCTTCAAGAAGGAAGCATCTTTAACCCGTTATTGGGTTACACACCAATTATTTATTATCTATCATCTCTCCAACTATTCATGCATTCATTGTTTATTGAGCACATATTACCTGCCAGGCATTCTCCTAGCAATTTGGGGTGTCCAAATATAAACTCATAATAAATGTGACCTAATTGAGGAAGAAACCACACTATGAAGACTTAGGCTTCCAAAAAGAAAGGAGATCCCCCCCCCTCAGAAAAATATTTCAGATACTGAAATTATCACATAGACACTATGAAATACCTATTGAAAGTTTAAAGGAGTAAAAATGGAATAATACGAGCAAAAAGCAAGGGACATTCAAAATTAGGCCCATTTTTAAAACTAATGAAATAGAACTTCTGGAGATGAGAAAGAACTATAATCCATAATGACAAATAAAAGTCCAGGGATACGATGTAACATTCAGGGCCCTGATGCGCCTGACCACACAGCTACTATGTATCGCAGGAACTGCCAGCATTAGAACTTCATGTTTACAATTGTAGGGCAAGCTTTCAGTGTCCGACTCTTAGAACTTCATATACCAACCAAGGAAGATGCTTATGGTTATAGAAAACTGAACAACACGATAAACACACTTCATCTGTGACTTCTGCACTTAACGCATACAGAATATCTGATTTATTACAAGGTACACATACTCTGGTTTCTCTTCAGATCGTATAAATCTTTCGCCTTTATAAGGTACACATTTAATAATTTCAACATTTCAACACTGGCTTCAGAAAAATAACAATACATACCAAAAAACCAGTTTCATATATACTGCACTCTTTCATCATCATCTGAAGAGTCATAGGAAGGATTTTTCTAAGATAGTAAAAATAAAAATCTTCTCACATGCTTGCAATCTAAAAGCAGTTCTAAAGACGTGGATTAGAATGAATACCATGAGAAACTATGTAATATTCAAATACTCGCAGGAAGTGTCCTAGAAACCTGAGGACCGTGAGCAGGGCGCGTGCGGGCCGGCGGCCCCGCGGCGGCGCTGGGAGGCTCCCTCGGCCACTGCACAGGACGGACAGGAGGGACACAGGGACACCAGCGCCCTGCTGCTCCGGCGGCACAGCGCTCGGCTCTGCGTTCTTCCCCGCCGACCGCCCAGAGCCTGGCGGCGAAGGGCCAGCCGCAGCTCCGCGACGCCGGGTGACCAGCGTCTCCGCACCAGCAGGGGGCGCCGCGGGAACCCGCCCCGGCGAAGGCGGCGGGAAGGAGCGAGAAGACGCGCGACCCCGCGGGGGAGCCGGAAGAACGTAACGTGACGGGAGGCGCAATGGGCGGGACGCGTGCGTGGAAACGGCCCAATGAGGGGGCCCAGTGTGGAGGGCGTGGCCAGGAGCCCGGGGTGAGGGGGCGGGGCTTGCCGGGCCGCCGGGTCCCTTCCACGCCTGCGTGGACGCGGAGGGTGGAGGA